>NC_074666.1:99328193-99393193 GCF_029448725.1 Salvelinus fontinalis
CCTTGGGATAATGTATCCTGCTGTACAGGTAGTGAATAGAGAACCCATGTCTGGCCTTGAGATAATGTATCCTGCTGTACAGGTAGAGATTAGAGAACCCATGTCTGGCCTTGAGATAATGTATCGTGCTGTACAGGTAGTGATCAGAGAACCCATGTCTGGCCTTGAGATAATGTATCGTGCTGTACAGGTAGAGATTAGAGAACCCATGTCTGGCCTTGAGATAATGTATCCTGCTGTACAGGTAGTGATTAGATAACCCATGTCTGGCCTTGAGATAATGTATCCTGCTGTACAGGTAGTGAATAGAGAACCCATGTCTGGCCTTGAGATAATGTATCCTGCTGTACAGGTAGAGATTAGAGAACCCATGTCTGGCCTTGGGATAATGTATCCTGCTGTACAGGTAGTGAATAGAGAACCCATGTCTGGCCTTGAGATAATGTATCCTGCTGTACAGGTAGTGATTAGAGAACCCATGTCTGTCCTTGAGATAATGTATCGTGCTGTACAGGTAGTGAATAGAGAACCCATGTCTGGCCTTGGGATAATGTATCCTGCTGTACAGGAAGTGATTAGAGAACCCATGTCTGGCCTTGAGATAATGTATTGTGCTGTACAGGTAGTGAATAGAGAACCCATGTCTGGCCTTGAGATAATGTATCCTGCTGTACAGGTAGTGAATAGAGAACCCATGTCTGGCCTTGGGATAATGTATCCTGCTGTACAGGTAGTGAATAGAGAACCCATGTCTGGCCTTGGGATAATGTATCCTGCTGTACAGGTAGTGAATAGAGAACCCATGTCTGGCCTTGAGATAATGTATCCTGCTGAACAGGTAGTGAATAGAGAACCCATGTCTGGCCTTGGGATAATGTATCCTGCTGTACAGGTAGAGATTAGAGAACCCATGTCTGGCCTTGAGATAATGTATCCTGCTGTACAGGTAGTGAATAGAGAACCCATGTCTGGCCTTGGGATAATGTATCCTGCTGAACAGGTAGTGATCAGAGAACCCATGTCTGGCCTTGAGATAATGTATCCTGCTGTACAGGTAGAGATTAGAGAACCCATGTCTGGCCTTGGGATAATGTATCCTGCTGTACAGGTAGTGAATAGAGAACCCATGTCTGGCCTTGGGATAATGTATCCTGCTGTACAGGAAGTGAATAGAGAACCCATGTCTGGCCTTGAGATAATGTATCGTGCTGTACAGGTAGAGATTAGAGAACCCATGTCTGGCCTTGAGATAATGTATCGTGCTGTACAGGTAGTGAATAGAGAACCCATGTCTGGCCTTGGGATAATGTATCCTGCTGTACAGGAAGTGAATAGAGAACCCATGTCTGGCCTTGAGATAATGTATCCTGCTGTACAGGTAGTGATTAGAGAACCCATGTCTGGCCTTGAGATAATGTATCCTGCTGTACAGGTAGTGAATAGAGAACCCATGTCTGGCCTTGGGATAATGTATCCTGCTGAACAGGTAGTGAATAGAGAACCCATGTCTGGCCTTGGGATAATGTATCCTGCTATACAGGTAGAGATTAGAGAACCCATGTCTGGCCTTGAGATAATGTATCCTGCTGTACAGGTAGTGAATAGAGAACCCATGTCTGGCCTTGGGATAATGTATCCTGCTGAACAGGTAGTGAATAGAGAACCCATGTCTGGCCTTGAGATAATGTATCCTGCTGTACAGGTAGTGAATAGAGAACCCATGTCTGGCCTTGAGATAATGTATCCTGCTGTACAGGTAGTGAATAGAGAACCCATGTCTGGCCTTGAGATAATGTATCCTGCTGTACAGGTAGTGAATAGAGAACCCATGTCTGGCCTTGAGATAATGTATCCTGCTGTACAGGTAGTGAATAGAGAACCCATGTCTGGCCTTGAGATAATGTATCGTGCTGTACAGGTAGTGATTAGAGAACCCATGTCTGGCCTTGAGATAATGTATCGTGCTGTACAGGTAGTGATTAGAGAACCCATGTCTGGCCTTGGGATAATGTATCGCGCTGTACAGGAAGTGAATAGAGAACCCATGTCTGGCCTTGGGTACTGGCCGTATTGATGGTTGTATTTTAACACAGGTGTCTTCCCTCCTCTCTCCTCCTCAGGGTGTGAACCTGTCAGGGGGTCAGAAGCAGAGGGTCAGTCTGGCCAGGGCGGTCTACTGCGACTGTGCTGTCTATCTATTGGATGATCCTCTGTCGGCGGTCGACGCCCACGTGGGCAAACACATCTTCGAAAAGGTTATCGGGCCCCAGGGCGTCCTCAAGGACAGGGTAAGAGGTCGTAACCCCAAAACAGAGGGCAGGGTTTATAACAGGGATGTGTTTTGGTGTGTGTGTGATAAGTTTGGATTTGGTTTACAGTGTGACTCTGTGTGACTGATTTCTGTTTCTGTAGACTCAGACAGTGCTGGTGACACTGTGTGTGTCTTCCTTCAGGCATGGGACGTCCTTGGTGGGGGCTGAACTAAGTAGATCAGACCCAGCTGTTACCTGGTTCATATTATACAGTCAATGAACTAAGTAGACCAGACCCAGCTGTTACCTGGTTCATATTATACAGTCAATGAACTAAGCAGACCAGACCCAGCTGTTACCTGGTTCCTCTACAGTCAATGAACTAAGTAGACCAGACCCAGCTGTTACCTGGTTCATATTATACAGTCAATGAACTAAGTAGACCAGACCCAGCTGTTACCTGGTTCCTCTACAGTCAATGAACTAAGTAGACCAGACCCAGCTGTTACCTGGTTCCTCTACAGTCAATGAACTAAGTAGACCAGACCCAGCTGTTACCTGGTTCCTCTACAGTCAATGAACTAAGTAGACCAGACCCAGCTGTTACCTGGTTCATATTATACAGTCAATGAACTAAGTAGACCAGACCCAGCTGTTATCTGGTTCATATTATACAGTCAATGAACTAAGCAGACCAGACCCAGCTGTTACCTGGTTCATATTATACAGTCAATGAACTAAGTAGACCAGACCCAGCTGTTACCTGGTTCATATTATACAGTCAATGAACTAAGCAGACCAGACCCAGCTGTTACCTGATTCATATTATACAGTCAATGAACTAAGTAGACCAGACCCAGCTGTCACCTGGTTCCTCTACAGTCAATGAACTAAGTAGACCAGACCCAGCTGTTACCTGGTTCCTCTACAGTCAATGAACTAAGTAGACCAGACCCAGCTGTTACCTGGTTCATATTATACAGTCAATGAACTAAGTAGACCAGACCCAGCTGTTACCTGGTTCATATTATACAGTCAATGAACTAAGTAGACCAGACCCAGCTGTTACCTGGTTCCTCTACAGTCAATGAACTAAGTAGACCAGACCCAGCTGTTACCTGGTTCATATTATACAGTCAATGAACTAAGTAGACCAGACCCAGCTGTTACCTGGTTCCTCTACAGTCAATGAACTAAGTAGACCAGAGCCAGCTGTTATCTGGTTCATATTATACAGTCAATGAACTAAGCAGACCAGACCCAGCTGTTACCTGGTTCATATTATACAGTCAATGAACTAAGTAGACCAGACCCAGCTGTTATCTGGTTCATATTATACAGTCAATGAACTAAGTAGACCAGACCCAGCTGTTACCTGGTTCATATTATACAGTCAATGAACTAAGTAGACCAGACCCAGCTGTTATCTGGTTCATATTATACAGTCAATGAACTAAGTAGACCAGACCCAGCTGTTATCTGGTTCATATTATACAGTCAATGAACTAAGTAGACCAGACCCAGCTGTTACCTGGTTCATATTATACAGTCAATGAACTAAGCAGACCAGACCCAGCTGTTACCTGATTCATATTATACAGTCAATGAACTAAGTAGACCAGACCCAGCTGTCACCTGGTTCCTCTACAGTCAATGAACTAAGTAGACCAGACCCAGCTGTTACCTGGTTCCTCTACAGTCAATGAACTAAGTAGACCAGACCCAGCTGTTACCTGGTTCATATTATACAGTCAATGAACTAAGTAGACCAGACCCAGCTGTTACCTGGTTCATATTATACAGTCAATGAACTAAGTAGACCAGACCCAGCTGTTACCTGGTTCCTCTACAGTCAATGAACTAAGTAGACCAGACCCAGCTGTTACCTGGTTCATATTATACAGTCAATGAACTAAGTAGACCAGACCCAGCTGTTACCTGGTTCCTCTACAGTCAATGAACTAAGTAGACCAGAGCCAGCTGTTATCTGGTTCATATTATACAGTCAATGAACTAAGCAGACCAGACCCAGCTGTTACCTGGTTCATATTATACAGTCAATGAACTAAGTAGACCAGACCCAGCTGTTATCTGGTTCATATTATACAGTCAATGAACTAAGTAGACCAGACCCAGCTGTTACCTGGTTCATATTATACAGTCAATGAACTAAGTAGACCAGACCCAGCTGTTATCTGGTTCATATTATACAGTCAATGAACTAAGTAGACCAGACCCAGCTGTTATCTGGTTCATATTATACAGTCAATGAACTAAGTAGACCAGACCCAGCTGTTATCTGGTTCATATTATACAGTCAATGAACTAAGTAGACCAGACCCAGCTGTTACCTGGTTCCTCTACAGCTGCTATTGCATTGATGTCTGTAGGAGAACCACCTCTTAAGCAGACTGGAACAGGCTTTTCTTCCCCATGATAAATGGTCAAAGTGAACGATCTTCATTTCTCCACCATCTTTGAAACGGACTCAACCGCACAAATCCCCGGCCGTCCAGTCTTCAGTCAGCTGTTCATTCAAAATATACAGTATATATACTGTAAATACACTCAGTGTACAAAACATGCCCCTTCCATGACGTAGACTGACCAGGTGAATCCAGGTGATCCCTTATTGTTGTCACTTGTTAAATCCACTTCAATCAGTGTAGCTGAAGGAGAGGAGACCTGGGTAAAGACGGATTTTTAAGCCTTGAGACAATAGAGACGTGGATTGTGTCTGTGTGCCATATCTATCTTCAATCTGTCAACTGAAATCCCTTAATATACTGGATCTATTTAAAAAAGCCCTAATCTGACCCTCTGTCTCCGTCTCCGTAGACTCGTGTCCTGGTGACCCTTAATATACTGGATCTCTTTAAAAAGCCCTTATCTGACCCTCTGTGTGTCTCTGTCTCCGTAGACTCGTGTCCTGGTGACCCACGGTCTGAGCTTCCTGCCCCAGGCAGATCTGATCCTGGTGATGGTGGAGGGAGAGATCACTGAGAGGGGCTCCTACCTGGAGCTGATGGCACGTGACGGGGCCTTCGCTGAGTTCCTCAGGACTTACGCCAACAAAGAGCAGGAAGATGACGAATCAGGTGACATTTATTATCTTCGTCATCAGCAGCAGCAGCAGCTAGCTACATCGCTACACTATAACCACTATCGTCATTGTCACCGTTTGTCATGTCATCATCTCTATAACCACTATCGTCATTGTCACCGTTTGTCATGTCATCATCTCTATAACCACTATAGTCATTGTCACCATTTGTCATGTCATCATCTCTATAACCACTATAGTCATTGTCACCATTTGTCATGTCATCATCTCTATAACCACTATCGTCATTGTCACCGTTTGTCATGTCATCATCTCTATAACCACTATAGTCATTGTCACCATTTGTGTAATCAGTAATGTAATTTTTGGATTACTCAGTAACGATTACTTTTGGATTACTTTCATTAGAAGAAGACAAAAAGGATCCATCAAACACATTTGGTGTCGACATAGTGGTTTCTGATTGGTGGTCATCATTTGGTGTGTCGACATAGTGGTTTCTGATTGGTGTGTCGACATAGTGGTTTCTGATTGGTGGTCATCATTTGGTGTGTCGACATAGTGGTTTCTGATTGGTGGTCATCATTTGGTGTGTCGACATAGTGGTTTCTGATTGGTGGTCATCATTTGGTGTGTCGACATAGTGGTTTCTGATTGGTGGTCATCATTTGGTGTGTTGACATAGTGGTTTCTGATTGGTGGTCATCATTTGGTGTGTCGACATAGTGGTTTCTGATTGGTGGTCATCATTTGGTTTGTCGACATAGTGGTTTCTGATTGGTGGTCATCATTTGGTGTGTTGACATAGTGGTTTCTGATTGGTGGTCATCATTTGGTGTGTCGACATAGTGGTTTCTGATTGGTGGTCATCATTTGGTGTGTCATCATAGTGGTCAGACTGTCTCAGGTGGAAAAAACTTAAACTTGCTCCTTTTTTGAATGTTGAATTGAATGTCATTCAGAAAACCGAAAGGTGCCATAATGTATTTTTCCACAAACATCCTGTCTAAATGGAGTAGTAATCCAATAAGTAATTATCTCGTTTTTCAAAAGTATCTGTACTCTGATTACAATATGTTTGCTGGTAGCGTAACTGATTAGTTATTTGTAATCAGATTACATTTAATGTATTACATGTAATCAGTTACTTCCCAACCCTGCCTTTCATTATTGTTTTTCTATTTCATGTATTTTTACATTTGTCTCTTTCTCATCTCTTTCCTTCTCTCTTTCTCTTTCTCTCTCTTTCTCATCTCTTTCCTTCTCTCTTTCTCATCTCTTTCCTTCTCTCTTTCTCATCTCTTTCCTTCTCTCTTTCTCATCTCTTTCTCATCTCTTTCCTTCTCTCTTTCTCCTTCGCGCTCTCTCTCATCTCCCTCATCTCTCGCTCTTTCTCCTCTCTCCCCTTCTTCTCTCTCTCTTCTCTCTCTATCTCTCCTTCGCTCTCTCTCTCTCCCTCCTTCGCTCTCTCTCTCTCCATCCTTCACTCTCTCTCTCTCCTGCGCTCTCTCTCCTGCGCTCTCTCTCCTTCACTCTCTCTCTCTCCTTCGCTCTCTATCTCTCCTTCGCTCTCTTTCTCTATCTCTCCTTCGCTCTCTCTCTCCCTCCGTCGCTCTCTCTCTCTCCCTCCTTCGCTCTCTCTCTCTCCCTCCTTCGCTCTCTCTCTCTCTCTCCTTCACTCTCTCTCTCTCCTTCGCTCTCTCTCTCTCTTTCTTTCATCCCCTTTTTTGTCCTGTCTGCCATTCAGAAGAAGAGGGGAGGGAGGAGGAGGAGGATACTGAAGGTTTGATTGGTTGTCTGTCCCCTAGGAGACTTGGGCTGTGTCCCAAATGGAACCATATTCACTATGTAGTGTACTTGTTTTGACCATAGCCATATGAGTCCTATGTAGGGACTAGAGTGCCATCTGGGACACAGCCTTGGTTTAGGTAGTGTCTCTATCCTCATACAGGCTACCTCTCCTTGTCTTCTCCCTCTTTCCCTTAACAAACACTACTGATCTGGACTGGTAGCTTTGTTCCACCGTCCTGATCAGTTAGGAGAGCACAGTGGTCTGGCTGGGGTCAGGATGGGGTCAGGCTACAGGACTGGTGTGGAGATGATAAAAAAATTAACTAGTTTGTCTTGACATTAAATAATTGGTTTAGTTGGGTGGAATTCCAGGAATTATTTTCACATCAGTATCTCTGATTTCAGATTGTCACTCTGATATGAGGGTATGAGGTCACTCTGATATGAGGGTATGAGGTCACTCTGATCTGAGGGTATGAGGTCACTCTGATCTGAGAGTATGAGGTCACTCTGATCTGAGGGTATGAGGTCACTCTGATGTGAGGGTATGAGGTCACTCTGATGTGAGGGTATGAGGTCACTCTGATGTGAGGGTATGAGGTCACTCTGATCTGAGGGTATGAGGTCACTCTGATCTGAGGGTATGAGGTCACTCTGATCTGAGGGTATGAGGTCACTCTGATATGAGGGTATGCGGTCACGAGGTCACTGGTATGAGGTCACGAGGTCACTGGTATGAGGGTATGAGGTCACTCTGATCTGAGGCTATGAGACGAGGGTGGTAGGCCATGTAAGGCCGTGTAAAGATGGCCCTGCAGTATGGACACACACAGCCTGGCTCATGCATGTGTTTGCATGTCAGCTACACTACAGCAGCACTCAGAGAAAACAGAGGTACTCCTGGTCCAGGTTGTTTTCAACTCTAAAACCTGACACTTTGTTGTTGAGTTAATGAGTGATGATGGGTGGGTTCTGGACTGGATGGGTGGGAGGAGGGCTGGATGGGTGGGAGGAGGGCTGATTGATGGGTGGGTTCTGGGCTGGATGGGTGGGAGGAGGGCTGGATGGGTGGGTTCTGGGCTGGATGGGTGGGTTCTGGGCTGGATGGGTGGGAGGTGTCAGGGTTGGGTGGGGCTGGATCCTGGGGTCTGAGTGTGATGGGGAAGGGACTGCTTGAGATTCCACCAGTTTGTGTGGAAATGTTCTGATCAATTTGAATGGGTTTACAATGCATGAAACCAGTTGAGTTATACAGCATCTTGTCAAGGGTTTGAAGACATAGAAGCACTTTTTGACATGAGCATGGGGTGATGTTTAAAACCGTTTAGTTGTGACAACACGGAGAGTTTATCTCACTGGTATCATTAGAACATGATATCAGTGATGCTGGATGGATACCCTGGTTGGTATCATTATAACATGATATCAGTGATGCTGGATGGATACCCTGGGTGGTATCATTATAACATGATATCAGTGATGCTGGATGGATACCCTGGTTGGTATTATGATATCAGTGATACTGGATGGATACCCTGGTTGCTATCATTTATAACATGATATCAGTGATGCTGGCTGGATACCCTGGTTGGTATCATTATAACATGATATCAGTGATGCTGGATGATACCCTGGTTGGTATCATTATAACATGATATCAGTGATGCTAGATGGATACCCTGGTTGGTATCATTATAACATGATATCAGTGATGCTGGATGGATACCCTGGTTGGTATCATTATAACATGATATCGGGGATGCTGGATGGATACCCTGGTTGGTATCATTATAACATGATATCAGTGATACTGGATGGATACCCTGGTTGGTATCATTATAACATGATATCAGTGATACTGGATGGATACCCTGGTTGCTTATGATGTATTCACTCTTAAGCACAGCTCTGGGGTCAGGTTTAGTGTACTTCCCAAAAGGGCACCTTATTCCCTTTAAAGTGCACTGCTTTGTCCAGGGCCCAAAAACCCTATCAAAAGTAGTGCACTATATAGGGAATAGGGTGCATTTGTGGAAACATCCTTAGTAGGCTTGGGAGATAAACCGTGTATACTGTATAAAGAAGTGTTTCGACATACAGACGGTATGATTTCCCCTCGTTGGGGCTGCGGAGGGACGTGCCACTCCACTGTTTTACAACTATACGTTCAGTTGACCTGTAAGAAATCTGAGATGTGTGAAATAAATTCTATCCAGTTCAGGACTCTAGCTCTGCATCTGGTTTGTTAAAACGGAATAGCTAAGTAGCTAGATGTCAGGATCAAGCTTATTGGTTACAGCAGAGATATTCAACCCCCTTCCTGGATTAAGATCTCCGGTGCCTAAATTGTTTTGTGCGTTCTTTAGAAACAGCGCCCCCTTGTGTGCACTTCCGTTCATATCGTACACCTCGGTATGGTACAGAAACGGTATGACGGTATGAACATTCAGAGGGGTTGGGTTAAATGCCCGGAAGACACATTTCAGTTGTACTTATTCAGTTGTACAACGGACTGGGTATCCCCCCCCCCCCCTTTTCCCATCTGGATACCACTCAACCCTACTCCTGAGTTTCTATTCCTAGTAGTTAAGGTTAGGATTGGGGCGTGGTGATCTGACCTGAGACCAGTGCTAAGGGGCAGGTGTTTCCCTGGAGCTGTTCTGACCCTGCTTTGTGTGGTGCTAATGCTGCTATGGTTATTCTAGCTGTGTGAGATAGTGTATGTGTTTGAGTCTAGAGTGTGTGATGTACTCCCTATAATCAGTGAAAGGTCTGACCAGGTGTCTGTCTCTTCTCTGGGATGTCTAGACTCTGCACCAAAGAGAGGACTGGAGAATGGACTTCCTGCTGCTGTGATTGGGTGAGTGGACACTCCACTCTGCTGAAATCCCTGGCTTTACAGCGCACGCTAAACTCTACAAACATCTCAAATCTATGGCACACTCTCTCTCTCTGTGTCTCCAGTCAGAACCATACCAGTACAACCCTCTCTCTCTCTGTGTCTCCAGTCAGAACCATACCAGTACGTCAGCAGTGAGGACAGAAGGAGAGGTCCTGGGGAAGAAGGCCAAGAACGCTGAGGTGGGGAGAATCACAGAGGCTGACAAGGCCAACACCGGACGGGTAAGAGACTGTGTGTGTGTGAGATCTTAAATGACACCCTATTAACAGTCAATGTAGTACACCAGAACCTCATAGCAACTGTCCATCTCTTACATTGAACCTAGAATCTCTCTTTTCTTGGTCTCTCTCTCTCTCTCTCTTTTCTTGCTCTCTCTCTCTCCCTCCCCCCTCTCTCTCTCCCCCCTCCCTCTCTCTCTTTCTCTCTCTCTCTTCTCTCTTTTCTTGGTCTCTCTCTCTCTCCTCGTTCTCTCTCTCTTTACTTGCTCTCTCTCTCTCCCTCCCCCTTCTCTCTCTCTTTACTTGCTCTCTCTCTCTCCCTCCCCCTTCTCTCTCTCTCTCTCTCTCTCCCCCTCCCTCTCTCTCTCTCCCCCCCTCTCTCTCTCGCTCTCTCTCCCCCTCTCTCTCTCCCCCTCCCTCTCCCCCCCCCCTCTCCCCCCTCTCTCTCTCCCTCCCCCTCTCTCTCTCTCTCTCCCCCTCTCTCTCTCTCTCTCCCCCTCTCTCTCCCTCCCCCCCTCTCTCTCTCCCTCCCCCCTCTCTCTCTCCCTCCCCCCCTCTCTCTCTCTCTCCCCCCCTCTCTCTCTCCCCCTCTCTCTCTCTCCCCCCCCCTCTCTCTCTCTCTCTCCCCCTCCCTCTCTCTCTCCCCCCCTCTCTCCCTCTAGGTGAAGTTGTCAGTATTCTGGGAGTATATGAAGGCTATAGGGGTGGTGTTGTCCTGCGTCAGTATCTTCCTGTTCTTCAGTCACCACTTCGCCTCTCTCTTCTCTAACTACTGGCTCAGTCTGTGGACTGACGACCCAGTCGTCAACGGAACCCAGCCCAGCAGAGAGATGAGACTGGGGGTGTACGGAGCTCTGGGGGTCTCTCAGGGTAAGGACGTTGGTGTGTGTTAGTCTCTGTCTCTGTGGGTGGTATCCTGGTCTGTCTACAAGTCTTTATGTTCAACTCTCTCCCTTCCTCTCTCTTCTCTCCATACCCCCTTCCCCTCTCTCTCCCCTTCTCCCCATACCCCCTTCCCCACTCTCTCTCTCTCTCCCCTTTTCCCCATACCCCCTTCCCCTCTCTCTGCTCTCTCCCCTTCTCCCCATACCCCCTTCCCCTCTCTCTCTCTCTCTATACCCCCTCTCTCAGGCATAGCTGTGTTCTGCTACTCCATCTCTGTGTCTATGGGTGGTATATTAGCATCCCGCTACCTCCACCAGTCCATGCTGTACAACGTACTGCGCTCCCCCATGTCCTTCTTCGAGCGCACCCCCAGCGGTAACCTGGTGAACCGCTTCGCTAAGGAGACAGACACCATCGACTCTGTCATCCCAAGGTTTTTACACAAAACATCTAGATATATATTTGTACAGAAAATCTTTAAATTATTTTTTATTTTTTAAGTTGTCAATTTTATTGTGTCTGTCGAATTTTTTTGTGTATTTATGAAAATGTGAAATTGTCTGAAATTTGTGTGTCTGCTGCTGTTGATTCCATGTAATACTGCCTTATAGAAGTCCTTCTCTCCTCTCTCCCCAGTATCATTAAGATGTTCATGGGCTCCATGTTCAACGTAGTAGGATCCTGTGTGGTTATACTGATGGCTACTCCACTAGTGGCTATTATCATACCTCCTCTGGGGATACTCTACTTCTTTGTCCAGGTGGGTTGCTGAGGGGGGGGGGGGGGGGGGGGTAGAGAGAGAGACTATTATCATACCTCCTCTGGGGATACTCTACTTCTTTGTCCAGGTGGGTCGCTGAGGGGGGGTTAGAGAGAGAAACTATTATCATACCTCCTCTGGGGATACTCTACTTCTTTGTCCAGGTGGGTTGCTGAGGGGGGAGACAGAGAGAGTTAACGAGACAGAGAGAGGGGGTGTGTGAGAGAGAGGGGTTAGAGAGAGAGACTGAGAGAGGGGGGGGGTGTTAGAGACAGAGAAGGGTGTGTGAGAGAGAGGGGGAGAGTTTGAGAGAGAGAGGGGGGAGAGTTGGAGAGAGAGACAGAGAGGGGGGGTGTGTGAGAGGAGAGAGTTAGAGAGAGACAGAGAGAGAGGGGATGTGTGAGAGAGAGGGAGGAGAGTTGGAGAGAGAGACAGATAGAGAGGGGGGTGTGAGGGTGTGTGTGAAAGGGGGGGTGAGAGAGAGACAGATAGAGAGGGGGTGTGTGTGAAAGAGGGGGGGTGAGAGAGAGAGTGAAATGCATCCATCTTTTCCTACTCACTGTTATTTTATCTCCCTCCATGTCATCCCTCCATGTCATTCCTCCATGTCATCCCTCCCCACAGCGTTTCTACGTGGCGTCGTCTCGTCAGTTGAAGCGTCTGGAGTCAGTCAGTCGCTCCCCGGTCTACACGCACTTCAACGAGACGTTGCTAGGCACCAGCGTCATCCGAGCCTTCGGGGAGCAGGAACGCTTCATCAGGGAGAGCGACGGTCGAGTTGACCACAACCAGAAAGCATACTACCCCAGCATCGTAGCCAACCGGTGAGGAGCGTGGTCACACACACACATCTTTATTGGTTAAATTAATAAGTCATGTTGAGATATAAAATGTCCATACTATAGTAGATATTATTAACATTCACCTGTTCTTTCACATGAAACAGTATGTGTTTATAATCTGTGTAATCTGCGTCTGGAGTTTGTAGGGAACGGTACCGTAATGTTTCTAATATCTCTGTGTTGTAGGTGGCTGGCGGTGCGTCTGTAGGGAACGGTACCGTAATGTTTCTAATATCTCTTGTGTTGTAGGTGGCTGGCGGTGCGTCTGGAGTTTGTAGGGAACGGTACCGTAATGTTTCTAATATCTCTCTGTGTTGTAGGTGGCTGGCGGTGCGTCTGGAGTTTGTAGGGAACGGTACCGTAATGTTTCTAATATCTCTGTGTGTTGTAGGTGGCTGGCGGTGCGTCTGGAGTTTGTAGGGAACGGTACCGTAATGTTTCTAATATCTCTGTGTGTTGTAGGTGGCTGGCGGTGCGTCTGGAGTTTGTAGGGAACTGTACCGTAATGTTTCTAATATCTCTCTGTGTTGTAGGTGGCTGGCGGTGCGTCTGGAGTTTGTAGGGAACTGTACCGTAATGTTTCTAATATCTCTCTGTGTTGTAGGTGGCTGGCGGTGCGTCTGGAGTTTGTAGGGAACTTTACCGTAATGTTTCTAATATCTCTGTGTTGTAGGTGGCTGGCGGTGCGTCTGGAGTTTGTAGGGAACGGTACCGTAATGTTTCTAATATCTCTGTGTTGTAGGTGGCTGGCGGTGCGTCTGGAGTTTGTAGGGAACGGTACCGTAATGTTTCTAATATCTCTCTGTGTTGTAGGTGGCTGGCGGTGCGTCTGGAGTTTGTAGGGAACGGTACCGTAATGTTTCTAATATCTCTCTGTGTTGTAGGTGGCTGGCGGTGCGTCTGGAGTTTGTAGGGAACTGTACCGTAATGTTTCTAATATCTCTGTGTTGTAGGTGGCTGGCGGTGCGTCTGGAGTTTGTAGGGAACGGTACCGTAATGTTTCTAATATCTCTCTGTGTTGTAGGTGGCTGGCGGTGCGTCTGGAGTTTGTAGGGAACTGTACCGTAATGTTTCTAATATCTCTCTGTGTTGTAGGTGGCTGGCGGTGCGTCTGGAGTTTGTAGGGAACTGTACCGTAATGTTTCTAATATCTCTGTGTTGTAGGTGGCTGGCAGTGCGTCTGGAGTTTGTAGGGAACGGTACCATAATGTTTCTAATATCTCTCTGTGTTGTAGGTGGCTGGCGGTGCGTCTGGAGTTTGTAGGGAACGGTACCGTAATGTTTCTAATATCTCTCTGTGTTGTAGGTGGCTGGCGGTGCGTCTGGAGTTTGTAGGGAACGGTACCGTAATGTTTCTAATATCTCTCTGTGTTGTAGGTGGCTGGCGGTGCGTCTGGAGTTTGTAGGGAACGGTACCGTAATGTTTCTAATATCTCTCTGTGTTGTAGGTGGCTGGCGGTGCGTCTGGAGTTTGTAGGGAACGGTACCGTAATGTTTCTAATATCTCTGTGTTGTAGGTGGCTGGCGGTGCGTCTGGAGTTTGTAGGGAACGGTACCGTAATGTTTCTAATATCTCTGTGTTGTAGGTGGCTGGCGGTGCGTCTGGAGTTTGTAGGGAACGGTACCGTAATGTTTCTAATATCTCTGTGTTGTAGGTGGCTGGCGGTGCGTCTGGAGTTTGTAGGGAATGGTACCGTAATGTTTCTAATATCTCTGTGTTGTAGGTGGCTGGCGGTGCGTCTGGAGTTTGTAGGGAACGGTATCGTAATGTTTGCTGCTCTGTTTGCTGTGATGGCTAGAGAGAGCCTCAGCCCTGGGATCATGGGCCTGTCCATCTCATACGCGCTACAGGTCAGTTACGTGTGTATGTGTGTGGACACTGGAACCATAGGATGGTGTTTCATTACAAAAACAGAAGAGTTACCTTCATCCTTTGGTTTAGTTTCACAGCCAGTCGGGTCGGTTACCCCCCCAGAAACAGGCAGTGGATGAATGAGGATCTTCAAGTTGAAGATGAACCTTGTGTTTCTGGGAAACTCACCCCAGGATGTTTAACCCTATCAGTCCTGAGACCCCAGCTAACATCATTCATCTCTTTCATTTACCTGCATGTCCAGTCCTTATATTCAGCCTCCCAATGAAGTGTTTTACCGTGTTACCAACCAGTAGAATACTAAACACATTTGACATAAACGGTTGCATTCAGGAGGTCCGTTGAAGCAAAAACATGATACAAATATATACGAGTGCTGTAAGTACAGAAGGGGTTTTCTCAGTGGGAAATGAATGTCCAACTAGCCAGTGACCACTGTGTGGAGTTTGTAGATGGTGACAGCAACTAGGTGAGCTTGTTACAGTATTATATATTATATTATATATATATATATATTGTACTATGTCCTGGGATTTACTATGGTCTTCTATGTAGATTAACCCTTACAGTATTATAGACACTATGACCTGGGATTTACTATGGTCTTCTATGTAGATTAACCCTTACAGTATTATAGACACTATGACCTGGGATTTACTATGGTCTTCTATGTAGATTAACCCTTACAGTATTATAGACACTATGACCTGGGATTTACTATGGTCTTCTATGTAGATTAACCCTTACAGTATTATAGACACTATGTCCTGGGATTTACTATGGTCTTCTATGTAGATTAACCCTTACAGTATTATAGACACTATGACCTGGGATTTACTATGGTCTTCTATGTAGATTAACCCTTACAGTATTATAGACACTATGTCCTGGGATTTACTATGGTCTTCTATGTAGTAGAAACCCTTACCTTGTAACAAGTCTTGTGTAGTTTATGAGCGTTATAGAGCAGAACATGTTACATGTGTGAGTTTCAGCTGGTCATAGATGACATCATAGATAGTTTTTAATACTTTGTGGCTCAAACCATTCTGACTCTACATTTTCTCTCTCTGTCTCTCTCTCTCTCTGTATCTGCCTCTCCTTCTCTCTGTCTCTCTGTCTGCCTCTTTCTCTCTTTCTGTCTCTCCGTCTGTCTCTGTCTCTCTCTCTCTCTGCCTCCTTTTCTCTCTCTGTCTCTGTCTCTCTGTCCTGTAGCTGACGGCCTCTCTGACCTGGCTAGTGAGGATGTCATCAGATCTGGAAACCAACATTGTGGCCGTGGAGAGAGTCAAGGAGTACGAAGACACAGAGAAAGAGGTACATCTGTGTGTGTTTATGTACTCATATACAACTCTGTAGGTAGGGCTGTGTGTTTATGTACTCATATACAACTCTGTAGGTAGGGCTGTGTGTGTTTATGTACTCATATACAACTCTGTAGGTAGGGCTGTGTGTGTTTGTGTACTCATATACAACTCTGTAGGTAGGGCTGTGTGTGTTTATGTACTCATATACAACTCTGTAGGTAGGGCTGTTTATGTACTCATATACAACTCTGTAGGTAGGGCTGTGTGTGTTTGTGTACTCATATACAACTCTGTAGGTAGGGCTGTGTGTGTTTGTGTACTCATATACAACTCTGTAGGTAGGGCTGTGTGTGTTTATGTACTCATATACAACTCTGTAGGTAGGGCTGTGACGGTCATGGCATTTTGGAAGACTGTTATTGGTCAACCAAATGACCGTGGTCACTGTAATAACATATGACCTGCCGTACTGTCTTCAGTCAGCTGGTCTTTCTACTAAATAACATATGACCTGCCGTACTGTCTTCAGTCAGCTGGTCTTTCTACTAAATAACATATGACCTGCCGTACTGTCTTCAGTCAGCTGGTCTTTCTACTGAATAACATATGACCTGCCGTACTGTCTTCAGTCAGCTGGTCTTTCTACTAAATAACATATGACCTGCCACACTGTCTTCAGTCAGCTGGTCTTTCTACTAAATAACATATGACCTGCCGTACTGTCTTCAGTCAGCTGGTCTTTCTACTAAATAACATATGACCTGTCGTACTGTCTTCAGTCAGCTGGTCTTTCTACTAAATAACATTTGACCTGTCGTACTGTCTTCAGTCAGCTGGTCTTTCTACTAAATAACATTTGACCTGTCGTACTGTCTTCAGTCAGCTGGTCTTTCTACTAAATAACATATGACCTGCCACACTGTCTTCAGTCAGCTGGTCTTTCTACTAAATAACATATGACCTGCCGTACTGTCTTCAGTCAGCTGGTCTTTCTACTAAATAACATATGACCTGCCGTACTGTCTTCAGTCAGCTGGTCTTTCTACTAAATAACATATGACCTGTCACACTGTCTTTAGTCAGCTGGTCTTTCTACTCTGTGTGTACACGGGAACTCTGTGCGTACACGGGAACTCTGTGCGTACACGGGAACTATGTCTGTACACGGGAACTCTGTGCATACACGGGAACTCTGTGCGTACACGGGAACTCTGTGCGTACACGGGAACTATGTCTGTACACGGGAACTATGTCTGTACACGGGAACTATGTCTGTACACGGGAACTATGTCTGTACACGGGAACTATGTCTGTACACGGGAACTATGTCTGTACACGGGAACTATGTCTGTACACGGGAACTATGTCTGTACACGGGAACTATGTCTGTACACGGGAACTATGTCTGTACACGGGAACTATGTCTGTACACGGGAACTATGTCTGTACACGGGAACTATGTCTGTACACGGGAACTATGTCTGTACACGGGAACTATGTCTGTACACGGGAATGCTGTGTGTACACGGGAATGCTGTGTGTACACGGGAACGCTGTGTGTACACGGGAACGCGGTGTGTACACGGGAACGCGGTGTGTACACGGGAACGCTGTCTGTACACGGGAACTTTGTCTGTACACGGGAACTCTGTGTGTACACGGGAACGCTGTGTGTATGACTGTGTATATACCTATATTTGTCCCCTCTCAGGCGGACTGGAGACATGACCAATCGTCTCTGCCTCCAGGCTGGCCCACAGCAGGCAACATAGACATCAGAGGGTTTGGTCTGCGATACAGAGAGGACCAGGAACTGGCCGTACGCAACATCACCGTAGCCATCCACGGAGGAGAGAAGGTATGTGATGGGGGATTGGGGAGGGGGGTTGGGCTGTGTAACAGGAGGGATTGGGGATTGGGCTGTGTAACAGGAGGGATTGGGGATTGGGCTGTGTAACAGGAGGGATTGGGGATTGGGCTGTGTGACAGGAGGGTACGGGCTGTGTGACAGGAGGGATTAGGCTGCGTGACAGGAGGGATTAGGCTGCGTGACAGGAGGGATTAGGCTGCGTGACAGGGGGGGATTAGGCTGCGTGACGGGGGGATTAGGCTGCGTGACAGGAGGGATTAGGCTGCGTGACAGGAGGGATTAGGCTGCGTGACAGGAGGGATTAGGCTGCGTGACAGGAGGGATTAGGCTGCGTGACAGGGGGGGATTAGGCTGCGTGACAGGAGGGATTAGGCTGCGTGACAGGGGGGATTGGGCTGCGTGACAGGGGGGGATTAGGCTGCGTGACTGGAGGGATTAGGCTGCGTGACAGGAGTGAACGTATATAAATATGATCCATACTGTTGCAAAGTCCGAAACCAAGAGAGTTAGCTCATTAGTTATAAACCAATGTCACACGAAGCAATCTGGATGCCATTTATGTTGCTTGAAGTAAAGTTTCATCTGTGTTGCTCAGTGTGTCACCCCCTAAAAATTGCCTGCAACTTGGTTGCATTGCATCGCAAGACATAGAAATCAGTCCTATTTCACACAACTGACTATATGCAATGTCCAATCAGTGAGCAGGAAACGGTTTACATAACTCGGCATATCTCGGGACTCTGACCTAGTTGTCATGTCAACAGCAGCTGTCAGTGCTGCTGCAAACCACAACAAAACAGACAAGACACAGGGGAAATGTAAAAACTAGTTTAGACTTCATGGCTAGTCATGGTTTTATGTACATGGACTGGCAGTCAATACATGTCATTCATTTTAAAAGTGAAGACCTTTTTGTCCAGTTTCAACTGAAATTGACTGCATTAGCTCGCTAACGTTCGCTAGCTTAGCTCGTTGCTAGCTTGGTAAAACATGGTTGGCAGATAGCCAATATTTTGGCTAGTTAATTTGCACAGCCAGCGTTTAGTCTACATCGATGCTGTTACAATTACCAAACATTTGGATAAACAAATACTTTTGAAACCGTGATGTATGACAGGATTGGAAGTTGCAATTTCAACAAAGTTGTAGTTGCTTGAGATGATGTCACTTGCAACATAAATTGCGTCCAAAATGCTTCGTGTGACACGGGCATTAACCGTAAGGGGGGGAATGGTTGCATACCAGCCGCGGAGGGGGTTCATGGATGGACGCTTTTTCTAGCATGGATGCTTTGCTGTGGCTGTTCTTCATCGGTGGCACTATCGTAGCTATCGGGTATACAACTATGCCTGCCCAGCCTGTGTTAGCATGGTGGCTAAGTGTGACATGTTTTCCTATGAGAACTGTACACTGTCATGCCGGTCTTTCACTATTGTGTTCCAGGTCGTACAGGAGCAGGGTAGTGACTGTTGATGTTGATGTTGTTTCCAGGTGGGTATAGTAGGTCGTACAGGAGCAGGGAAGTCCTCTCTGACTCTAGGATTGTTCCGCATCATCGAGGCGTGTGAGGGAGAGATTCATATAGATGGAGTTAACATCGCTACGCTGGGTCTACATGAACTCCGCTCCAGGATCACCATCATACCACAGGTACAGACCCACGGCCCATGCAGACACCCAAACTAACCCACACTCTTCTGGATACATGTTAAAATATCTTTATTTATCCTCTCCCCTCCCTCCCTCACCCCTCTCTCCCTTCCCCCTTTCCCTCTCTCCCTCTCTCTCTCATGGCTCTCCCCCTCCCTCTCTCACCCCTCTCTCTCCCCCCCTCTCTCATGCCCCCCCTCCCTCCCTCACCCCTCTCTCATGCCCCCCCTCCCTCCCTCACCCCTCTCTCTCCCTTCCCCCTTTCCCTCTCTCCTCTCTCCCCCCTCCCTTCCCCCTTTCCCTCTCTCCTCCCTCCCCCCTCTCTCTCCCTTCCCCCTTTCCCTCTCTCCTCCCTCCCCCCTCACCTCTCCCTCTCTCCCTTCCCCCTTTCCCTCTCTCCTCCCTCCCCCCTCCCTTCCCCCTTTCCCTCTCTCCTCCCTCCTTCCTCCCCCCTCTCTCCCTTCCCCCTTTCCCTCTCTCCTCCCTCTCCCCTCTCTCTCCCTTCCCCCTTTCCCTCTCTCCCCTCTCCTCCCTCCCCCCTCTCTCCCTTCCCCCTTTCCCTCTCTCCTCCCTCACCCCTCTCTCCCCCTTCCCCCTTTCCCTCTCTCTCTCCCCCTTCCCCCTTTCCCTCTCTCTCTCCCTCCCCCCTCCAGGACCCAGTGCTGTTCTCTGGGTCTCTGAGGATGAATCTGGACCCCTTCGATGGCTACTCTGATGAGGAGGTGTGGAGAGCCCTGGAGCTCTCCCATCTCAAGAGCTTTGTGTCGGGCCTGCCGGACAAACTCAACCACGAGTGTTCAGAGGGGGGAGAGAACCTCAGGTACACAAGGCTACATAGGGCTACATACACCATACATAGGCCTATATAGCATTATATACACACACAGCTTCTGGTTCGCTCTCTCGTCCTTCTCTCCTTTCCTCTTCCATCTCACCTTCTCTCCTTACCTCTCTCCTCCTCTCCTTACCTCTCTCCTTCTCGTTTCTTACCTCTCTCTCGCTCTCTCTCTCATAAACATCTCTCCTCTCTCCAGTCTGGGTCAGCGCCAGCTGGTGTGTCTGGCCCGAGCCCTCCTGAGGAAGACAAAGATCCTGGTTCTGGATGAGGCCACGGCTGCTGTGGACCTGGAGACAGACAACCTGATCCAGTCCACCATCAGAACCCAGTTTGATGACTGCACTGTCCTGACCATCGCACACAGACTCAATACTATCATGGACTACACCAGGTAATATATACACAGACTCAATACTATCATGGACTACACCAGGTAATATATACACAGACTCAATACTACCATGGACTACACCAGGTAATATATACATAGACTCAGTACTATCATGGACTACAACAGGTAATATATACACAGACTCAGTACTATCATGGACTACACCAGGTAATATATACACAGACTCAATACTATCATGGACTACACCTGTTAATATATACACAGACTCAATACTATCATGGACTACACCAGGTAATATATACACAGACTCAATACTATCATGGACTACACCAGGTAATATACACACAGACTCAATACTACCATGGACTACACCAGGTAATATATACACAGACTCAATACTATCATGGACTATAGACTCAGTACTATCATGGACTACACCAGGTAATATATACACAGACTCAGTACTATCATGGACTACACCAGGTAATATACACACAGACTCAATACTATCATGGACTACACCAGGTAATATATAGACACTCAGTACTATCATGGACTACACCAGGTAATATATACACAGACTCAATACTACCATGGACTACACCAGGTAATATATACACAGACTCAATACTATCATGGACTATAGACTCAGTACTATCATGGACTACACCAGGTAATATATACACAGACTCAGTACTATCATGGACTACACCAGGTAATATACACACAGACTCAATACTATCATGGACTACACCAGGTAATATATAGACACTCAGTACTATCATGGACTACACCAGGTAATATATACACAGACTCAATACTATCATGGACTACACCAGGTAATATATACACAGACTCAATACTATCATGGACTACACCAGGTAATATATACACAGACTCAATACTATCATGGACTACACCAGGTAATATATACACAGACTCAATACTATCATGGACTACAGACTCAGTACTATCATGGACTACACCAGGTAATATATACACAGACTCAGTACTATCATGGACTACACCAGGTAATATACACACAGACTCAATACTATCATGGACTACAGACTCAGTACTATCATGGACTACACCAGGTAATATATACACAGACTCAGTACTATCATGGACTACACCAGGTAATATACACACAGACTCAATACTATCATGGACTACACCAGGTAATATATACACAGACTCAGTACCATCATGGACTACACCAGGTAATATATACACAGACTCAGTACTATCATGGACTACACCAGGTAATATACACACAGACTCAATACTATCATGGACTACACCAGGTAATATATACACAGACTCAGTACCATCATGGACTACACCAGGTAATATATACACAGACTCAATACTATCATGGACTACATCAGGTAATATATACACAGACTCAGTACTATCATGGACTACACCAGGTAATATATACACAGACTCAATACTATCATGGACTACACCAGGTAATATATACACAGACTCAGTACTACCATGGACTACACCAGGTAATATATACACAGACTCAATACTATCATGGACTATAGACTCAGTACTATCATGGACTACACCAGGTAATATACACACAGACTCAATACTATCATGGACTACACCAGGTAATATATACACAGACTCAATACTATCATGGACTATAGACTCAATACTATCATGGACTACACCAGGTAATATATAGACACTCAGTACTATCATGGACTACACCAGGTAATATATACACAGACTCAGTACTATCATGGACTACACCAGGTAATATACACACAGACTCAGTACCATCATGGACTACACCAGGTAATATACACACAGACTCAGGACTATCATGGACTACACCAGGTAATATACACACAGACTCAATACTATCATGGACTACACCAGGTAATATATAGACACTCAGTACTATCATGGACTACACCAGGTAATATATACACAGACTCAATACTATCATGGACTACACCAGGTAATATATACACAGACTCAATACTATCATGGACTACAGACTCAGTACTATCATGGACTACACCAGGTAATATATACACAGACTCAGTACTATCATGGACTACACCAGGTAATATACACACAGACTCAATACTATCATGGACTACAGACTCAGTACTATCATGGACTACACCAGGTAATATATACACAGACTCAGTACTATCATGGACTACAGACTCAGTACTATCATGGACTACACCAGGTAATATATACACAGACTCAGTACTATCATGGACTACACCAGGTAATATACACACAGACTCAATACTATCATAGACTACACCAGGTAATATACACACAGACTCAATACTATCATGGACTACACCAGGTAATATATAGACACAGACTCAATACTACCATGGACTACACCAGGTAATATATACACAGACTCAATACTATCATGGACTATAGACTCAGTACTATCATGGACTACACCAGGTAATATACACACAGACTCAATACTATCATGGACTACACCAGGTAATATATACACAGACTCAATACTATCATGGACTATAGACTCAATACTATCATGGACTACACCAGGTAATATATAGACACTCAGTACTATCATGGACTACACCAGGTAATATATACACAGACTCAGTACTATCATGGACTACACCAGGTAATATACACACAGACTCAGTACCATCATGGACTACACCAGGTAATATACACACAGACTCAGTACTATCATGGACTACACCAGGTAATATACACACAGACTCAATACTATCATGGACTACACCAGGTAATATATAGACACTCAGTACTATCATGCATGCCACAGCTCGCATTGATGTGCCATCCTGGATGAACTGCACTACCTGAGCCACTTGTGTGGGTTGTAGACTCCGTCTCATGCTACCACTAGAGTGAGAGCACCGCCAGCATTCAAAAGTGACCAAAACATCAACCAGGAAGCATAGGAACTGAGAAGTGGTCTGTGGTCACCACCTGCAGAATCACTCCTTTTTTGGGGGTGTCTTGCTAATTGCCTATAATTTCCACCTTTTGTCTATTCCATTTGCACAACAGCATGTGAAATTTATTGTCAATCAGTGTTGCTTCCTAAGTGGACAGTTTGATTTCACAGAAGTGTGATTGACTTGGAGTTACATTGTGTTGTTTAAGTGTTCCCTTTATTTTTTTGAGCGGTGTATATACACAGACTCAGTACCATCATGTACTACACCAGGTAATATATGAAAACACACCTGCTCTCTCATCTCTCTCCTTCAGAGTGCTGGTCCTGGATAAAGGGGAGATGGCAGAGTTTGACTCTCCCTCCACTCTCATCACCAAGAGAGGAATCTTCTACAAGATGGCTAAAGACTCAGGACTGGTCTGAGGGGCGAACGGGAGAGGACAGGCGCTTAAAAACAACATCCCTCCTTACAGAGAGCTCCTCCTCCAACTCCCTCTTCCTCTCCTCCTAACCGGGAGGCTGTGCAGGGAAGAGGTAGCAGAGAGAGAGGAGATTTCTAAAGATTTCAATGTTTCTGACTGATAAGTGTGTATAAATTATGGGAGCACTCTACCTCCACTCCATCCCTCCGTCTACTTCTCCACTCCATCCCTCCGTCTACTTCTCCACTCCATCCCTCCGTCTACTTCTCCACTCCATCCCTCCGTCTACTTCTCCACTCCATCCCTCCGTCTACTTCTCCACTCCATCCCTCCGTCTACTTCTCCACTCCATCCCTCCGTCTACTTCTCCACTCCATCCCTCCGTCTACTTCTCCACTCCATCCCTCCGTCTACTTCTCCACTCCATCCCTCCGTCTACTTCTCCACTCCATCCTTCCGTCTACTTCTCCACTCCAACCCTCCGTCTACTTCTCCACTCCAACCCTCCGTCTACTTCTCCACTCCATCCCTCCGTCTACTTGTCCCTCATCCCTCCCTCTACCCCTCCATCCGTCTCTCCCTCCCTCTACCCTTCCCTCTACTTCTCCCTCTACCCCTCCATCCCTCTCTCCCTCCCTCTACTTCTCCCTCCCCTCCACCCTCTACTACAGAATATGTAAAGGATTCACTCCACTGAACCTGATGCTGCTGCTTCTCCAGGACAAATCCCTTCTGTTACTCCTCCATCCCTCCCTTAACTAAAGACTTCTCCAGGACAAATCCCTTCTGTTACTTCTCCCTCCATCCATCCCTTAACTAAAGACTTCTCCAGGACAAATCCCTTCTGTTACTTCTCCCTCCATCCCTCCCTTAACTAAAGACTTCTCCAGGACAAATCCCTTCTGTTACTCCTCCATCCCTCCCTTAACTAAAGACTTCTCCAGGACAAATCCCTTCTGTTACTTCTCCCTCCATCCATCCCTTAACTAAAGACTTCTCCAGGACAAATCCCTTCTGTTACTTCTCCCTCCATCCCTTAACTAAAGACTTCTCCAGGACAAATCCCTTCTGTTACTTCTCCCTCCATCCCTCCCTTAACTAAAGACTTCTCCAGGACAAATCCCTTCTGTTACTCCTCCATCCCTCCCTTAACTAAAGACTTCTCCAGGACAAATCCCTTCTGTTACTTCTCCCTCCATCCCTCCCTTAACTAAAGACTTCTCCAGGACAAATCCCTTCTGTTACTTCTCCCTCCATCCCTTAACTAAAGACTTCTCCAGGACAAATCCCTTCTGTTACTCCTCCATCCATCCCTCCCTTAACTAAAGACTTCTCCAGGACAAATCCCTTCTGTTACTTCTCCCTCCATCCTTCTCCCTCAACAAACTGTTTGTTCAACTCTCCTTTAAACGGGTGTCTGGATGTTTTCAAGATTCCCTTCATCTTGCAGAATTTGTCCGCGCCGGTTTGCCATTGTGGGAAGTCAGAAGGCCATCTGATCTGCTCTCCTCCGTCAAACAGACTCAGAATACCACCTAGGTTTATTTTTTATTTTTTTTTATTCTAAATGGGCATTTTGTGCTTTTGAAGATGTACTCTGTTAAGAGACTATAAAAGAGTCATTTTTGTTTTGTCTCTGCCCCAGTTTGCCTTTATTGCCATCAGAGGAAAGAATCAGAATATTCTCATTTGTTCTATCCAATGTAACTGGAATGTTCTGAATTGTTCTCCCCAACGGAACCAGAATGTTCTGGTGTGTTCCTTCCAAAGGAAACCAGAATGTTCTGGTGTGTTCCTTCCAACGGAACCAGAATGTTCTGGTGTGTTCCTTCCAACGGAAATGGAATGTTCTGGTGTGTTCCCCCCCAATGTAACCAGAATGTTCTCATCTGTTCTCTCCAATGGAACCGGAATGTTCTGATCTTTTCTCTCCAATAGAACCAGGTGGACTAGGTTGAATATTTATTTGACAGACAGTGCAATGTTATCCCCACAGGGAGTGAGTGAATGGATATCTGTCCAATCACAGACGCCGGCTGTTGAAACCTGTCCCATCAGTCAGATCCCGCCCCCCTCTATGTTGAGTAGTGGTAAAGAGAGTGAGGTCACCCACCCTTGACCTCTGCCTGGGTGGCATTTGACCCTTGACCTCCCAGACGCTGCTTTCCATAGTGCCACACCTCAAATGGCATCCTACACCACACTTCTCTTGACCCAAACCCTGTGTGGCAGTCTGTTGTCTGTAACCTAGAACTAGTCTAGGGAGAGACCTGTTGTCTGTAACCTAGAACTAGCCTAGGGAGAGACCTGTTGTCTGTAACCTAGAACTAGCCTAGGGAGAGACCTGTTGTCTGTAACCTAGAACTAGCCTAGGGAGAGACCTGTTGTCTGTAACCTAGAACTAGTCTAGGGAGAGACCTGTTGTCTGTAACCTATAACTAGCCTAGGGAGAGACCTGTTGTCTGTAACCTAGAACTAGCCTGGGGAGAGACCTGTTGTCTGTAACCTAGAACTAGCCTAGGGAGAGACCTGTTGTCTGTAACCTAGAACTAGCCTAGGGAGAGACCTGTTGTCTGTAACCTAGAACTAGCCTGGGGAGAGACCTGTTGTCTGTAACCTATAACTAGTCTAGGGAGAGACCTGTTGTCTGTAACCTAGAACTAGCCTAGGGAGAGACCTGTCTGTAACCTAGAACTAGTCTAGGGAGAGACCTGTTGTCTGTAACCTAGAACTAGTCTAGGGAGAGACCTGTTGTCTGTAACCTAGAACTAGCCTAGGGAGAGACCTGTTGTCTGTAACCTAGAACTAGCCTAGGGAGAGACCTGTTGTCTGTAACCTAGAACTAGCCTAGGGAGAGACCTGTTGTCTGTAACCTAGAACTAGCCTAGGGAGAGACCTGTTGTCTGTAACCTAGAACTAGTCTAGGGAGAGACCTGTTGTCTGTAACCTAGAACTAGCCTAGGGAGAGACCTGTTGTCTGTAACCTAGAACTAGCCTAGGGAGAGACCTGGCTGGCTTTAAACCTGCTTTATTTAAATGAATGTAACACACAATATTATATCCTTCTGGTCAAATCCCAAATGGCACCCTATTCCCTACATAGTGCACTACTTTTGACCAGGTCCCATAGTGCTCTGTTCAAAAGTAGTGCACTTTATAGGGAATAGGGTGCCATTTGGGTCAAATACAGGATAATTTGACTGTAGCCTTCTGCGTTCAGCAGAGACCACTTTTTCCTTGTTGGCACTTTAACTGTTGGTTAGTAGGTGTTATTATATTACTGAACCTCTGGAGCCATACGCTATTGGGTTAGTCAGGCTGATCTGCAAGTCTCAATAAGGTGTTGGGTTAGTCAGGCTGATCAACAAGTCTCAATAAGGTGTTGGGTTAGTCAGGCTGATCAACAAGTCTCAATAAGGTGTTGGGTTAGTCAGGCTGATCAGCAAGTCTCAATAAGGTGTTGGGTTAGTCAGGCTGATCAACAAGTCTCAATAAGGTGTTGGGTTAGTCAGGTTGATCAGCAAGTCTCAATAAGGTGTTGGGTTAGTCAGGCTGATCAGCAAGTCTCAATAAGGTGTTGGGTTAGTCAGGCTGATCAACAAGTCTCAATAAGGTGTTGGGTTAGTCAGGCCGATCAACAAGTCTCAATAAGGTGTTGGGTTAGTCAGGCTGATCAACAAGTCTCAATAAGGTGTTGGGTTAGTCAGGCTGATCAACAAGTCTCAATAAGGTGTTGGGTTAGTCAGGCTGATCAACAAGTCTCAATAAGGTGTTGGGTTAGTCAGGCTGATCAACAAGTCTCAATAAGGTATTGGGTTAGTCAGGCCGATCAACAAGTCTCAATAAGGTGTTGGGTTAGTCAGGCTGATCAGCAAGTCTCAATAAGGTGTTGGGTTAGTCAGGCTGATCAACAAGTCTCAATAAGGTGTTGGGTTAGTCAGGCTGATCAGCAAGTCTCAATAAGGTGTTGGGTTAGTCAGGCTGATCAGCAAGTCTCAATAAGGTATCATGTTACTCATTTTCACTGGGGTTGCATCCCAAATGGCAACTCATTCTACATTTGACCAGGGCCCATATGGGGGAATAGGACGTCATTAATGACCAGGGCCCATATGGGGGAATAGGAAGTCATTAATGACCAGGGCCCATATGGGGGAATAGGGTCCCATTAGGATGCAGCTTTTCACTGGGACATCCAGTGACTACAGCAGGTGTGTTGTCTGCAGATGGAGCCAGTAGCAGCCTACTACGCTTGTTGGGGCTCTCCTGTGGCGTTACTTCTTTATTTGAGCCTTGGTTTATTTCATGTAAATCAAGGAGACGTGCTTTTGATTTGTCTGTTGCGTGTTGTCTCAAATGTCACCCTATTCCCTATGTAGTGCACTACTGTGGGCCCTATTCCCTATGTAGTGCACTACTATGGGCCCTATTCCCTATGTAGTGCGCTACTATGGGCCCTATTCCCTATGTAGTGCACTACTGTGGGCCCTATTCCCTATGTAGTGCACTACTATGGGCCCTATTCCCTATGTAGTGCACTACTATGGGCCCTATTCCCTATGTAGTCCGCTAATATGGGCCCTATTCCCTATATAGTGCGCTAATATGGGCCCTATTCCCTATGTAGTGCGCTAATATGGGCCCTATTCCCTATGTAGTGCACTACTATGGACCCTATTCCCTATGTAGTCCGCTACTATGGGCCCTATTCCCTATGTAGTGCGCTAGTATGGGCCCTATTCCCTATGTAGTGCACTACTATGGGCCCTATTCCCTATGTAGTGCACTACTATGGGCCCTATTCCCTATGTAGTGCACTACTATGGGCCCTATTCCCTATGTAGTGCACTACTATGGACCCTATTCCCTATGTAGTGCACTACTATGGGCCCTATTCCCTATGTAGTGCGCTACTATGGGCCCTATTCCCTATGTAGTGCGCTACTATGGGCCCTATTCCCTATGTAGTGCGCTACTATGGGCCCTATTCCCTATGTTGTGCACTACTGTGGGCCCTATTCCCTATGTAATGCACTACTAGGGGCCCTATTCCCTATGTAGTGCACTACTATGGGCCCTATTCCCTATGTAGTGCACTACTGTGGGCCCTATTCCCTATGTAGTGCACTACTGTGGGCCCTATTCCCTATGTAGTCCGCTACTATGGACCCTATTCCCTATGTGGTGTGCTACTGTGGGTCCTATTCCCTATGTAGTGTGCTATAAATGGAATAAGGTACCATTAGGGAGACAAGCCATCTCAGAACAGACGCTGTTAAACCATTGAGTACATAACTGTGCTGTTACATATTTATATCATTTGTAAGTATGCATATTATAATTATTTTATATTTGTATACATGCACTAGTTTTTAAGTGTGCATTATTTTTTCGGAACATGAATCAAACTGACGTGTAAAAAAGTTGAAAAAATAAAGTACTTTTTTTGTTAACCTGTGTTTGTCTGGTCTGTTTGTCTGGTTTGGTCTGTTTGTCTGGTCTGTTTGTCTGGTTTGGTCTGGTTTGGTCTGTTTGTCTGGTTTGGTCTGTTTGTCTGGTCTGTCTGTTTGTCTGGTTTGGTCTGTTTGTCTGGTCTGTCTGTTTGTCTGGTTTGGTCTGTTTGTCTGGTCTGTCTGTTTGTCTGTTTGTCTGGTCTGTCTGTTTGTCTGGTTTGGTCTGTTTGTCTGGTCTGTCGGTCTGGTCTGTTTGGTCTGTTTGTCTGGTTTGGTCTGTCTGTCTGGTTTGGTCTGTTTGTCTGGTTTGGTCTGTTTGTCTGGTCTGTTTGTCTGGTCTGTCTGTTTGTCTGGTCTGTTTGTCTGGTCTGTCTGTTTGTCTGGTTTGGTCTGTTTGTCTGGTCTGTCGGTCTGGTCTGTTTGTCTGGTTTGGTCTGTCTGTCTGGTTTGGTCTGTTTGTCTGGTTTGGTCTGTTTGTCTGGTCTGTTTGTCTGGTCTCTCTGGTTTGGTCTGTTTGTCTGGTCTCTCTGGTTTGGTCTGTTTGTCTGGTTTGTCTGTGGTCTGTTTGTCTGGTCTGTCTGTCGTCTGTTTGTCTGGTCTGTCGGTCTGGTCTGTTTGTCTGGTCTGTTTGTCTGGTTTGGTCTGGTCTGTTTGTCTGGTTTGGTCTGTTTGTCTGGTTTGGTCTGTCTGTCTGGTTTGGTCTGTTTGTCTGGTTTGGTCTGTTTGTCTGGTCTGTTTGTCTGGTCTCTCTGGTTTGGTCTGTTTGTCTGGTCTGTTTGTCTGGTTTGTCTGTCTGGTCTGTTTGTCTGGTCTGTCTGTCGTCTGTTTGTCTGGTCTGTCGGTCTGGTCTGTTTGTCTGGTCTGTTTGTCTGGTTTGGTCTGGTCTGTTTGTCTGGTCTGTTTGTCTGGTTTGGTCTGGTCTGTTTGTCTGGTCTGTCTGTCTGGTTTGGTCTGTTTGTCTGGTTTGTCTGGTCTGTTTGTCTGGTCTGTTTGTCTGGTTTGGTCTGTTTGTCTGGTCTGTCGGTCTGGTTTGGTCTGTTTGTCTGGTCTGTCGGTCTGGTTTGGTCTGTTTGTCTGGTTTGGTCTGTTTGTCTGGTTTGGTCTGTTTGTCTGGTCTGTTTGTCTGGTTTGGTCTGTTTGTCTGGTTTGGTCTGTTTGTCTGGTTTGGTCTGTTTGTCTGGTTTGGTCTGTTTGTCTGGTCTGTCTGTTAGTCTGGTTTGGTCTGTTTGTCTGGTCTGTTTGTCTGGTTTGGTCTGTTTGTCTGGTTTGGTCTGTTTGTCTGGTCTGTCTGTTTGTCTGGTTTGTCTGGTCTGGTCTGTTTGTCTGGTTTGGTCTGTTTGTCTGGTTTGGTCTGTTTGTCTGGTTTGGTCTGTTTGTCTGGTTTGGTCTGTTTGTCTGGTTTGGTCTGTTTGTCTGGTCTGTCTGTCTGGTTTGGTCTGTTTGTCTGGTCTGTTTGTCTGGTTTGGTCTGTTTGTCTGGTTTGTCTGGTCTGCCGGTCTGGTCTGTCGGTCTGGTCTGTTTGTCTGGTCTGGTCTGTTTGTCTGGTTTGGTCTGTTTGTCTGGTTTGGTCTGGTCGGTCTGTTTGTCTGGTTTGTCTGGTCTGTCGGTCTGGTCTGTTGGTCTGGTCTGTTTGTCCGGTCTGTTTGTCTGGTTTGGTCTGGTCGGTCTGTTTGTCTGGTTTGTCTGGTCTGTCGGTCTGGTCTGTTGGTCTGGTCTGTTTGTCCGGTCTGTCTGTCTGGTTTGTCTGGTCTGTCTGTCTGGTTTGGTCTGTTTGTCTGGTCTGTCTGTCGATCTTTGGCCAGGATTCAATCCAAGGCACGTTACAGGTCGACATTCTAAACAGCCGACAATGGTCCTCTAAAGGCAATGTCCCCAACGTTCACGGAGATCACATTCATGGTAAATGCATAAATTGCATGTAAAAGTTTCATTGTCAGCTGTCCAGTACGCAGCTTTATAACACAGATTTGAATCCTGTTCAGTACGCAGCTTTATAACACAGATTGAATCCCGGCCAGTACGCAGCTTTATAACACAGATTGAATCCTGTCCAGTACGCAGCTTTATAACACAGATTGAATCCCGGCCAGTACGCAGCTTTATAACACAGATTGAATCCTGTCCAGTACGCAGCTTTATAACACAGATTGAATCCCTGTCCAGTACGCAGCTTTATAACACAGATTGAATCCCGGCCAGTACGCAGCTTTATAACACAGATTGAATCCCGGCCAGTACGCAGCTTTATAATACAGATTGAATCCCGGCCAGTGTCTCTGAAGGAGAGAAAGAATACAAGAGAAGGAACATGTTTGTGTAATGAAACAGCCCAGGATCAGATTAGCCTTTACCAGCTCTGTGTGTAATGAAACAGCCCAGGATCAGATTAGCCTTTACCAGCTCTATGTGTAATGAAACAGCCCAGGATCAGATTAGCCTTTACCAGCTCTGTGTGTAATGAAACAGCCCAGGATCAGATTAGCCTTTACCAGCTCTGTGTGTAATGAAACAGCCCAGGATCAGATTAGCCTTTATCAGCTCTGTGTGTAATGAAACAGCCCAGGATCAGATTAGCCTTTACCAGCTGTGTGTGTAATGAAACAGCCCAGGATCAGATTAGCCTTTACCAGCTCTGTGTGTAATGAAACAGCCCAGGATCAGATTAGCCTTTACCAGCTCTGTGTGTAATGAAACAGCCCAGGATCAGATTAGCCTTTACCAGCTCTGTGTGTAATGAAACAGCCCAGGATCAGATTAGCCTTTACCAGCTGTGTGTGCTTTAGTGTTTTGTGTTGAACGTGCCACAAGGCATAAAGAAATCAGCAGATGTTCAGGTGTTTGAGACCAATGTTAAACCCAATGTCCAAAAACTGGTCTCCATTGATGGTTGTAGGTCTTCCAGCAGGACAATGACCCCAAACACACAGCAGAAAGCACCTAGGAACGGTTCAAGAAGAAACTCCGGACTGTTCTGGAGTGGCCAGCGAAGAGTCCAGACCTGAATCCCATCCAAAACCAATGGAGAGATCTGGAAAAAGCATTTGGTGGAGGGCACCCCTCAAACATTGAAGAATTAGAGCAGTTTGGTGCTGAAACGAGGGCCAGATTACCGGTAGAGAGGTCCAACAATTCCCCAGAACTGTGCCTCCACACATCCTGTTTCCTGCCCAATCAATTGAATTTCAATCAAGTTGTAGAAACATCTCAAGGATGATCAATGGAAACAGGATGTACCTGAGCTCAATTTCAAGTCTCATAGGAAAGGGTCTGAATACTTATGTAAATAAGGTATTTGTGTGTTTTTTTTTTATATATATATATATAAATTAGCAAACATTTCTAAAAAACTATTTTGGCTGTGTCATTATGGGGTATTGTGTGTAGATCGATGAATAATTAAAAAACATTTTTTTTTAACCCATTTTAGAATAAGGTTGTAACGTAACACAATGTGGAAAAAGGAAAGGGGTCTGAATAGTTTCCGAAGGCACTGTTTCATTTCTACCATGAAAGCATTATAAGAGATGGACTTTGCCCTTTTACAACATGGTTTAATAGGAACTAGCAGCACCCTGGCCCAGTCTGTTATCAGTAGAGCAGGCTGGGCTCCACCTGCTGTTATCAGTAGAGCAGGCTGGGCTCCACCTGCTGACTGTTGTAAAAGGTTTTGTTATAGACTATAAAAGTAGAAAGGGTTTTGGTACAAGATTAATTTTGAGAGTAAAAAAATAGTCTTCAAACCGGACAGCAGTGAATAAAGTGAGTATCTCAGACTGAATAGACTGCTGCTGCTACTACTGCTACTGCTGCTACTGCTACTACTACTACTACTACTGCTACTGCTGCTACTGCTACTACTACTACTACTACTACTACCACTATTGCTGCTACTACTACTACTACGTGTTTTATCTATTTAACTTCAACAGATTTAGAGCTAGAATATATTAAGGCCGGGATTCAATCCGATCGTGCTTTGTCTACAATGCACTTTCTAGAGAGACCACATTTACTGTCCCTGTTTCATATGTTGGTTCAATTGGAAATTATCTTTACAGGGAAAGCGGGGGATACCTAGTCAGTTGTACAACTGAATGCCTCCAACTGAAACGTGTCTTCTACATCTAGATGCCTTAGTCGACATCCACGTCTTCGGCGCCCGGGGAACAGTGGGTTAACTGCCTTGTTCAGTGGCAAAATAACAGATTATTACCTTGTCAGCTCAGGGATTCGAACCGGTAATCGAACCCCAGCGCTCTAAATGACTCATTGTCCAAGTGTTCATATATGCTAATGATATAATACCTAATAGCAATGAGGGTTGCCGGCCGGATCACAGCTTTTTATTTACTTAGGCAAGTCAGTTAAGAAAAAAATCTTATTTACAATGACGGCCTACCCCGGACGACGCTGGGCCAACTGTGCGCCACCCTACGGGACTCCCAATCACTGTCCGGTTGTGATACAGCCCAGGATTGAACCAGCGTCTGTAGTGACGCCTCTAGCACTGAGATGCAGTGTCTTCGACATCTTCGGAAGCCCATAAAGGTCTTGAGGTGACCCATTGACTCAGTCCTCTCTGCTCTATCGAAATATAATTCCTCTGTACAACCCAGATAAAATGCCTGTGCATAACCTCGGGTAACGACGTGACTCTGCTAGACATGTTTCACCACAGATGTGTGCCTGTGCACGGCTGATAAACGAGGCCCCCAAGGATTTTTGCACCCCTAGGTTGCTACGTAGTAGCCGACCAGCAGGAGGTCGTAACATCACGCTCCAGACCGGACACGGCATAAATCATGAGCAGTGGTCATTTTCATAGAGTATGTATGCAATTTAGGTCAAGTCACCAAAAGTACAGAGAACGTTGTATGCATGGAAATGGTACACCTTGTGGTTATCGTAATGCATTTATTTCCCTTCCACATCTAATACGGCATTGCCTTGAACGCATCCTCCATATGTGCTGTTGATCTATGTCGCTTGTTTCCTGTGGGGAAAATAAGTTTGACGTTTCCTCGCCTGTCTGTGTTATTTCAAAAATCATTGCTAGGGTCATTTTAAGGCTTGAAAATCCGTTCAGACATTTTCGGACAGTGAGGTACTTTCCAAACCAGATCAATCTAGACACGTCTGGTTTCAAATGGCCAATTCTTTCTTCTACGGCGATCTAGTGGACGAACTGGGAATCAGACATGAGATCTGATTACATCAGTGAAAGGGTTACGACTTCAGCTTTCTCTTCATATGTGTACTGTATATCGTTCCTTTAAGACGATAAATGAAGGTATGGCGGAGCAATGGCACAGTGCACGTAGTGCTTTCAAGATGACTGGGATCTTCATGACATCAGTGATCTTCAGGTCGGGGCTCTAGAAAGAGGACAGAGTTCCCGACTTGGAATTACGAGTTAGATGACCGTCCTAAATGATTTTTCCCCCAGTCGGGGCTTGTTTTTTTTCTTCAAATTTCCCAGTTGTCTTGAAAGCACTACATTCGTAAGTGGGAGATTTCAGAGTTCCTAGTTGTATTTAACTCTGCAACAAGCCCTGTACTGTCATTTTGAATATTCAATAGCTCAATCTCCTCTTAGAAATAATAACCAAACCAACATTTTAATGGTTAAAGACATGCTCCGGACTTTTGGCAACTACGAAGTATTTTTTTAAACCTCCCGCTTTGGGCTGAATGCATAGAAGAATAAACCCATTATTTTACAGACAGAAGTAACAGTGCTAGGACCAATGAGTGTACAGACAATAGTATAAATACATATCCCCCCCAGCCTTATGTTAAAATGGGTATAAAAAAATAAATTGTTCTCCTCATCAATCTACACACGGTAGCCCATAGTGACAGGGCAAAAACTGTTGTGCGCCTATTTCATAACATGGGACTTGTGAAAGCGGTGTTTTTCTACACATGAGAGGATCCGGACAAGAAAATTGTCTGTAAAAAACCGAACCATGTGAGCTACAAACAAATGTCACCAATATTGAAAGGGGAGATGAACATTCCAGTTGTTTGGCTCTATGACAGCAAAAACTATTGTTTTTGTTTTTATTGTTGGCCATAAAATACTGTAAAAACACTAGGAAAGTGATTTTAATTTTGGAAATCTGTTTCCAAGTATTCCCAAGCATAATAGAGAGACATGTCATCATTGGCAGCCATTACAGCTGTAGTTAGATTCTACCAACTGCAGAACTCTTAGGGCCACATATATCCATTGTTTTTGTCAAAATTGCTCAAGCTCACTACTTTTGGTTGGGAATCATAGATAGACAGCAATATTCAAACCTTGTCTCTGATTTTCAGGCAAATTTAAGTCCCAACTCAGACTAGACCACTCAGGAACACTCAACCCCTCTTGAAAACCCATTCTGGTGTGTCTTTGTCATTAAAAGTTGTGTAATTTACTCGCTGAAAAATAAAACTCTATCCCAGGTTTAGGTTTTCAGAAGCTTTTAACTTTTTACATGGGCTTTGCTCCTTTTATATTTATTTTGATCCTGAAAAACTCCCCAGACCCTGGCGATGACAAGCATACCCATAACATGATGCTGCCACCAAAGTACTTACCATAAATATTTAATAGCACATTTTTAAAAGGTTTAATACATTTAATAAACATACTCTGAAATGCAAAAACACAAACTTCCACAGCCGAACTGCAAAGAAAATAATATTAGACAACTTGTCGTTACCATATCCGTCCTTCCTGATTTGTAATGACTAGCACACTATATGGCATGATTACACAAGACACCTCTATCATGGATTTGTTGTTGTACTCAAGGAAGGGAAGCAAGGTCTCTGTGATACGTACTTTATGCTGGTCTACTTTGACATAGATCTGTTGCTGTACTTTATGCTGGTCTACATTGACATAGATCTGTTGTTGTACTTTATGCTGGTCTACATTGACATAGATCTGTTGCTGTACTTTATGCTGGTCTACATTGACATAGATCTGTTGTACTTTATGCTGGTCTACATTGATATAGATCTGTTGTACTTTATGCTGGTCTACATTGACATAGATCTGTTGTTGTACTTTATGCTGGTCTACATTGACATAGATCTGTTGTACTTTATGCTGGTCTACATTGATATAGATCTGTTGTACTTTATGCTGGTCTACATTGACATAGATCTGTTGTTGTACTTTATGCTGGTCTACATTGACATAGATCTGTTGTTGTACTTTATGCTGGTCTACATTGACATAGATCTGTTGTTGTACTTTATGCTGGTCTACATTGATATAGATCTGTTGTTGTACTTTATGCTGGTCTACATTGATATAGATCTGTTGTTGTACTTTATGCTGGTCTACATTGACATAGATCTGTTGTTGTACTTTATGCTGGTCTACATTGATATAGATCTGTTGTTGTACTTTATGCTGGTCTACATTGACATAGATCTGTTGTACTTTATGCTGGTCTACATTGATATAGATCTGTTGTACTTTATGCTGGTCTACATTGACATAGTTTTTACAAAATCATGTCTCTTACTTACATAATAATGCCTCAAATTAAAGTGTTATTGATAAATCATGATGATGTCATTAGAATACAATATCAGTTGGTAGTAAAATATAATATTTCTTGGAACTTTTGAGTCAGTGAAATGTTTCTGTACGTGTCTGTTTTATTTAGTGAAGGTATTATTTGTTCCGTTGGTTGGCTGTGTATGTGTGTGTGCGCGTGTGTTTGAGAAAGAGAGAGTCATAAAGAGATAAAGAGAGAGGGAGGAGAGAAACAGGTAGAACCTGATATGTAAATGAGTTGAGCAAATAACAGTAAAATTCTACGCCCGAATGATCATTCCAGACTCTGCTTCTGTTGAGAGAGAGATAACAGGTAAGACGATTGTAATTGGTATTCATATAGTTGATGATATTGTTATGTGTATTCATATAGTTGATGATATTGTTATGTGTATTCATATAGTTGATGACATTGTTATGTGTATTCATATAGTTGATGATATTGTTGTGTGTATTAATGTAGTTGATGATATTGTTATGTGTATTCATATACAGTACCAGTATAAAGTTTGGACACAACACTCATTCATTTTCTTTTTACTATTTTCTACATTGTAGAATAGAACAGTGAAGACATCAAAACTATGAAATAACACATATGGAATCATGTACTAACCAAAAAGGTGTTAAACAAATCAAAAATATATTTTATATTTGAGATTCTTCAAAGTAGCCACCCTTTGCCTTGATGACAGCTTTTGTAAAAAATGTATTAGAAAAACCCTTGAATGAGTAGGTGTGTCCAAACGTTATACTGGTACTGTAGTTGAGTATGTAAATTAGATGTGTGGGGTGAATTGGTTCCGTGTCCATCTGTGTTCCCCACGGTGATCTCCTACTGAATCATAGGCCTATAGGCTTGTCTGCTCAACACAGGCTTAAAACACAACAAGAAACAAACAAACATTTTCTTTTTAGAATCTACTGTTAATGCTTTTCACACAAGCAGGTATTTTGTTTGAAAGATAGGCTTTCCATAATATTTATTTGTCTAACAACAACTTATACTTCCTTAAAACAGGCTGGTGTGTATTCATTAGTGCCCACCGTAGCGAAACGTTTGGCAACGGAAACCGTTTCGGTCACGCTGTACAGCATTTGGAGTAAACTGTTTATGCAACGTTTTAAAACTGTTGACTGCGGTGTAAACCAATGAACATAACCCAGGTAGTAGCCTACGACTAGACTGTTGATGCCTGATGCTGAAACCTGAATGTAGCCTGATGGGTATACTATGATGTAAGCTAGATGTACAGGTTTTCTAAAGTTAGCCAGCTTCAGTTAGCTTCACATTCCATCTCAGGCCTCATCCATCAGAATATACAGAGCGCTAGCCAGCTTCAGTTAGCTTCACATTCCATCTCAGGCCTCACCCATCAGAATATACAGAGCGCTAGCCAGCTTCAGTTAGCTTCACATTCCATCTCAGGCCTCACCCATCAGAATATACAGAGCGCTAGCCAGCTTCAGTTAGCTTCACATTCCATCTCAGGCCTCACCCATCAGAATATACAGAGCGCTAGCCAGCTTCAGTTAGCTTCACATTCCATCTCAGGCCTCACCCATCAGAATATACAGAGCGCTAGCCAGCTTCAGTTAGCTTCACATTCCATCTCAGGCCTCACCCATCAGAATATACAGAGCGCTAGTCATCAGGAAGGTATGAAAGTCCAGAGAGGACATCATGTTAAGATCACAACTTATATATCTCATGATCACGACATAAACATGATGTTGTTGAGCTGACAAGATAAACTCTATAACTAGGAGTGGACATATTGATAATAGATTGACATTGTGGCTGAGGCATAACACATTTTTGTTGTAGCACCGGACAAACATACCTGATTTAGGGCCTGATGGTTAGTTGACAAGTTGAATCCGGTGTGTTTGTCTGGGGACACAATAAAACTGTACTGTTGGAATCTCATATAACTGAGGGATGTCTCCTTTCATATCTGGAAAAGGACAAAGTAGAAGTAGAGAGACGTGAAATAATATTAATTGATTGGGTTTATATAGCACTTTTCTACCACCTGAGGTACTCAAAGCGTTTTACATAGTAGTGGGAAACTCACCTCATCCACCATCAATGAGCTGCATCCAGCTTCTTCACCAAGCTTCAGGGGAGTTGTCTTAAAGTAACCCAGTATCAGGCTGTAAAAATGGCAAAATGTGCATAGGGGGTAAAATGTGCCAAAAATAAGGTGACCAAACATGGGTCTAAAAAATGTTTTCCCCTGGTTTTCTTATACTGTGTCTCTCAGATATTAGGACAGACACTTCAAAACCTTGTTCCTTAGGATTTATTTTTTGTCTGTCTGTTTTGCCATTTATAAATGTGTTGTTCAATGCTTTTCTATGGGCTATAGCGGTAAAGGCCAAGTTAGACCTACAGGGGTTAAAATGGCTTTGTTCTATTGGAATTTGTGCATGTTTAGAGCGCCACCATTAGATAAATGATATGACAATTTATTATGATTTTTACATTTTCTATTTATTTTTTTGCAAATCTCTTATTCACCAACATGGGGACAAATCGGAAACCAAAAATTAAAAAAAAAGACATATTTTGTATGTCTTTTCTTTGCCTGCTGTTGCTCTGTCTTAGTTACGTTGTTATACCAGAATCCCACGGTTCTTATGTGTTTGTAGGACTTCTAGTTTTGAAATCAAAATGTATCTAATGAAGGTAGTTTACAATATATGTGTTGCTAGAAAATGCCACCAGAGGGCGTCAGAGTTTTAACTGTTTACTATTTTCTACTGGGGTTGAGCACCAATGGCATCTAAATATTTTACTAAATATTATGTGGAAAATGGTAGTAATGTAAGTAATAACAAATAATAATGTATGTTTATTTCTCACAATAGTGCAGATGTTGGGGCTTGTAGATTATGATGCTATATGCTCTGCTGTTTTACAGTCTCCATTGACCTAAAATGGCCCCATCTGCTGTTAATTAACAGTCTCCAGTGACCTAAAATGGCCCCATCTGCTGTTTAACAGTCTCCACTGACCTAAAATGGCCCCATCTGCTGTTTAACAGTCTCCACTGACCTAAAATGGCCCCATCTGCTGTTTAACAGTCTCCACTGACCTACAATGGCCCCATCTGCTGTTTAACAGTCTCCACTGACCTACAATGGCCCCATCTGCTGTTTAACAGTCTCCACTGACCTACAATGGCCCCATCTGCTGTTTAACAGTCTCCACTGACCTGCAATGGCCCCATCTGCTGTTTAACAGTCTCCACTGACCTACAATGGCCCCATCTGCTGTTTAACAGTCTCCACTGACCTACAATGGCCCCATCTGCTGTTTAACAGTCTCCACTGACCTACAATGGCCCCATCTGCTGTTTAACAGTCTCCACTGACCTACAATGGCCCCATCTGCTGTTTAACAGTCTCCACTGACCTACAATGGCCCCATCTGCTGTTTAACAGTCTCCACTGACCTATAATGGCCCCATCTGCTGTTTAACAGTCTCCACTGACCTACAATGGCCCCATCTGCTGTTTAACAGTCTCCACTGACCTACAATGACCCCATCTGCTGTTCAACAGTCTCCACTGACCTACAATGGCCCCATCTGCTGTTTAACAGTCTCCACTGACCTACAATGTCCCCATCTGCTGTTTAACAGTCTCCACTGACCTACAATGGCCCCATCTGCTGTTTAACAGTCTCCACTGACCTACAATGGCCCCATCTGCTGTTTAACAGTCTCCACTGACCTATAATGGCCCCATCTGCTGTTTAACAGTCTCCACTGACCTACAATGACCCCATCTGCTGTTTAACAGTCTCCACTGACCTACAATGGCCCCATCTGCTGTTTAACAGTCTCCACTGACCTACAATGGCACCATCTGTGAAAGAGCGTCTCCTGGCCGTCCTGGATGATCTCGGCTCTGAGGAGCTGAAGAGATTTAAGTGGTATCTAACTACAGAAAACAAGCTGGATGGCTTCCTTCACATTCCAAAGGGCCAGCTGGAGACATCTAACAGACTGGACATAGTGGATCAGATGGTGCAGAAATACAGGGGAAATGCGGCTGTGAAGATCACACTGGACATCCTGAAGAAGATTCGCCGTAACGATCTCGCTGAGAAGCTAAACAGAGACTGTCCAATAGGTAATTCAGAATTCTTGTGTCTCCTAAGGTTTTGAGTAAATATATCTATATTCTACTGTATTGTTGAAATTGAAATTCTATATAAATTCTTAAATAGGTTATACAGTATTTCTATGTTTGTTATTGGCTAACCTATAAAATTATAATTTTTCTTTGAAATGTGCATTAATTTCATGTGCTTAGATTTTTTCCAATAACCAGATATATTGTAAAATAAAAAATGTATATATTTGTTTATTGTGTACTGTTGAGCATCTAGAGAACAACACATGCTTGCTAACTATTCTATAACCGTTGTCCATTGTCAGGTCCTTCAGATGAAGATGGTGAGAAGTTCCAACATGAATATAAACAGGAAGTAAAGAAGAAGGTGCAGCATGTATTCAACGGGGTACCGAAGCAGGGCCACAAGCAACTTCTCAATGAGATCTACACAGAGCTCTACATCACAGAGGGTGGAAGTGGAGAGGTCAATAACGAACATGAGGTGAGACAGATCGAGATCACGTCCAAGAATCCAGCAAGACCAGAGGCTAAAATCCTCTGCAATGACATCTTCAGACAATCATCTGGACAAGACAAACCTATCAGAACTGTGCTGACAAAAGGAGTCGCTGGCATTGGGAAAACAGTTTCTGTGCAGAAGTTCATTCTGGACTGGGCTGAAGGGAAAGCAAATCAGGATATCCAATTCATTATTTCACTCCCTTTTCGGGAGCTGAATTTGGTGAGGGGGGAAAAGTACAGTTTTGTAGAACTTCTGCATAAATGTGTCTTAGAGACTAGAGTGATTGAGAGGGACTTTTTGAATAACATTTTAACAAAATTGCAAAAACCAGGAAACCACAATGAGAGCAAGTACAAAGTTTTATTTGTCCTTGATGGTCTGGATGAGTGCCGACTGACCCTCGACTACGAGAACTGTAAGAGCTGGTGTGATGTCACAGAGCCAACCTCAGTGGACGTGCTGCTGACAAACCTCATCAAGGGAAATCTGCTTCCACCTGCTCTCCTCTGGATAACCTCCAGACCTGCAGCAACCAATCACATCCCTCCTGATTGTGTTGACCAGGTGACAGAGGTACGAGGGTTCAATGACCCACAGAAGGAGGAGTACTTCAGGAAGATATTCAGCGATGAGGACCTGGCCAACAGAATCATCTCACACATAAAGACATCAAGGAGCCTCCACATCATGTGTCACATTCCAGTCTTCTGTTGGATCTTAGCTACAGTTCTGGAGAACGTGTTGAGTACAGATAAGAATGAAGAGATGCCCAAGACTCTGACTCAATTATTTATTGGGTTACTGATATTTCAGACCAAACAGATGAATGATAAGTATCACAAAAAAGGTGAGCGAGATCCACACAGGGATAAAGAGAGCTTCATGGCACTGGGGAAACTTGCTTTTAACCAGCTGAAAAATGGCAACCTCATTTTCTATGAGGCAGACCTGAAAAAGTATGGCATTGATGTCACTGAAGCCTCAGTGAACTCAGGAGTGTGTACACAGATCTTTAGACGGGACTATGGGCCGTTCCAGGACAAGGTGTACTGCTTTGTGCATCTGAGCGTTCAGGAGTTTCTGGCTGCGCTCTACGTTTTCCTCTCCTTCAACAACAGCAATGTAAACCCAATGACCGAAGACCAATCCTTCATCAGAAAAATTCTAATGAAGTGGAATCCTGCCATCACCTTCCACACGATTGCAGTGGATAAAGCCTTACAGAGTGAGAATGGACACCTGGACCTGTTCCTCCGTTTCCTTCTGGGCCTCTCACTGGAGTCCAATCAGACTTACTTACGCGGCCTACTGACACAGACAAGAAGCAGCTCACTGAGCCACGAGGAAACAGTCAAGTACATCAAGAAGAAGATCAGGAACACTCCCTCTTCAGAGAGGTGCATCAATCTGTTCCACTGCCTGAATGAACTGAATGACCATTCTCTAGTGGAGGAGATCCAAAGATACCTGAGATCAGGAAATCTGTCCAAAACCAAACTGTCACCTGCACAGTGGTCAGCTCTGGTCTTTGTGTTGCTGACTTCAGAAGAGGAGCTGGATGTGTTTGACCTGAAGAAATACTCCAGATCAGAGGAAGGTCTTCTGAGGCTGCTGCCAGTGGTCAAAGCCTCCAGGACAGCTCTGTAAATACACGTTAAAAAAGTTTATATACAGTACGGGTCAATAGTTTGGACACACCTACTCATTAAAGGGTTTTTCTTTATTTTTACTATTTTCTACATTGTAGAATAATAGTGAAGACATGAAAAAACTATGAAATAACACATATGGAATCATGTAACCAAAAAAGTGTTAAACAAATCAAAATAGATTTTATATTTTTCAAAGTAGACACCCTTTACCTTGATGACAGCTTTGCACACTCTTGGCATTCTCTCAACCAGCTTCATGAGGGATGCTTTTCCAACAGTCTTGAAGGAGTACCCACATATACTGAGCACTTGTTGACTGCTTTCCTTCACTCTACGGTCCATCTCATCCCAAACCATCTCATTTGAGGTGAGGTCGGGTGATTGTGGAGGCCAGGTCATCTGATGGGCAACTTCATCACTCTCCTTGGTCAAATAGCCCTTACACAGCCTGGAGGTGTGTTTTGGGTGATTTTTCTGTTGAGAAACAAATGATAGTCCCGCTATGCACAAACCAGATGGGATGGCGTTTCGCTGCAGAATGCTGTGGTAGCCATGCTGGTTAAGTGTGCCTTGAATCCTAAATAAATCACTGACAGCGTCACCAGCAAAATACCATCACACCTCCTCCTCCATGCTTCACGGTGGGAACCACACATGTGGAGATCATCCGTTCACCTACTCTGCGTCTCACAAAGACACGGCAGTTGGGAAAAAATCTCCAAATTGGACTCATCAGACCGAAAGACAGATTTCCACCTTGTCTAATGTCCATTGCACGTCTTTCTTGACCCAAGCAAGTCTCTTCTTATTATTGGTGTCCTATAGTAGTGGTTTCGTTGCAGCAATTAGACCATGAAGGCCTGATTCACGCAGTCTCCTCTGAACAGTTGATGTTGAGATGTGTCTGTTAATTGTACTCTGTGAAGCATTGAGTTGGGCTGCAATCTGAGGTGCAGTTAACTCTAATGAACTTATCCTCTGCAGCAGAGGTAACTCTGGGGCTTCCTTTCCTGTGGCGGTCCTCATGAGAGCCAGTTTCATTATAGCGCTTGATAGTTTTTGCGACGGCACTTGAAGAAACTTTCAAAATTCTTGACATTTTCCCCATTGACTGACCTTCATGTCTTAAAGTAATGATGGACTTTCATTTTCTTTGCTTATTTGACCTGTTCTTGCCATAATATGGACTTGGTCTTTTACCAAATAGGGCTATCTCCTGTATACCACCCCTACCTTGTCGCAACAAAACTGATTGGCTCAAACTTATTAAGAAGGAAAGAAATTCCACAAATTAGCTTTTAACAAGGCACACCTCTTAATTGAAATGCATTCCAGGTGGCTACCTCGTGAAGCTGGTTGAGAGAATGCCAAGAGTGTGCAAAGCTGTCATCACAGCAAAGGGTGGCTACTTTGAAGAATCTCAAATATAAAATATATTTTGATTTGTTTAACACTATGTGGCTTACTACATGATTCCATATGTGTTATTTCATAGTTTTAATGTCTTCACTAATATTCTACAATGTAGAAAATTGTAAAAATAAAGAAAAACCCTTGAATGAGTAGGTGTGTCAGTTAGAATATACATTAGCATATTACTTATTTATTGTTGATTCTCAAATATTCTGCTACATGTACTGTACACAGTACACACAGTTGTCGAAATTCATTTCCATTGTGTTTTACTTTTCAAAGGCTTAATGGGTGTAACCTCACTGAGAAATGCTGTGAAGCCTTGGCCTCAGCTTTCAACTCAACCTCCTCAAACCTAAGAGAGCTGGACCTGAGTGACAACAACCTGCAGGATTCAGGAGTGAAGCTGCTCTCTGCTGGACTGGAGAATCCACACTGTAAACTGGAGACACTGAGGTCAGTAGTCTGTATTAGTTCACTAAAGGGGATAGTTCATCATGTGATCTTCAGGTATTTATAGAGGACAATTAGTAGGCTGTCATTGTAAATAAGAATTTGTTTTTAACTGACTTGCCTAGTTAAATAAATAAATAATCAGCTGAATTTAAATGTCATAGTTACCTGACTGCTGTTTGGAAGAGGAAGAATTACACAATATATTGATATTATTTATTTTTATTTTCAAGATGCTTTACTTGCTGAAGTCAAATGTTTTTAGTTATATAATCATGTGATTGTAATATTATTTTTATCAGGTCATTTTTTTCAATGCAAATGTCTGTCGAGTTTGCGGAAGACACACACCTGCCATTTCCCCTTTCACCACTAGAGGGTGTAAATATGTGATAAACTCTACAGGTTGTCACGCTGTCTGATCACAAAGAAAGGCTGTGCTTCTCTGGCCTCAGCTCTGAGGTCCAACCCCTCCTACCTGAGAGAGCTGGACCTGAGCTACAATATCCCAGGAGACTCCGGAGTGAAGCAGCTCTCTGCTGGACTGGAGGATCCACACTGGAGACTGGAGAAACTCAAGTATGTGGAGAGGGTTTGTGAAGTTTGTGTCTATTCATGTGTGACATGGACAGTTTTGGTTCAGGGTTCCTGGGTTAGTTATAACTATTTAATTAGGGGCACCACATTCACTGGGGACGTTCTGAAATTGCATTTCTGCCTCCATGTGGTCGGGTCGGCTGTTTGGAGTGTTTATACAACTGGGAAAAAATATATATATGTCCCCCCCACTTCTAAAACGAAGTTGAGCCGAAGTTGAGCCCCTGTATTTAATATCCAATAAACAATATTTGTGTGTGGTTGTGTGTGGTTGTGTGGTTGTGTGTGTGGTTGTGTGGTTGTGTGAGTGTGTGTGTGGTTGTGTGTGGTTGTGTGTGGTTGTGTGTGGTTGTGTGAGTGTGTGTGTGGTTGTGTGGTTGTGTGAGTATGTGTGTGGTTGTGTGTGGTTGTGTGTGGTTGTGTGTGGTTGTGTGTGTGTGGTAGTGTGAGTGTGTGTGTGGTTGTGTGTGGTTGTGTGTGGTTGTGTGAGTGTGTGTGTGGTTGTGTGAGTGTGTGTGTGGTTGTGTGAGTGTGTGTGTGGTTGTGTGAGTGTGTGTGTGGTTGTGTGAGTGTGTGTGTGGTTGTGTGAGTGTGTGTGTGGTTGTGTGAGTGTGTGTGTGGTTGTGTGAGTGTGTGTGTGGTTGTGTGAGTGTGTGTGTGGTTGTGTGAGTGTGTGTGTGAGTGTGTGTGTGGTTGTGTGAGTGTGTGTGTGGTTGTGTGAGTGTGTGTGTGGTTGTGTGAGTGTGTGTGTGGTTGTGTGAGTGTGTGTGTGGTTGTGTGTGGTTGTGTGTGGTTGTGTGTGAGTGTGTGTGTGGTTGTGTGTAGTTGAGTGTGTGGTTGTGTGAGTGTGTGTGTGGTTGTGTGTAGTTGAGTGCGTGTGTGGTTGTGTGAGTGTGTGTGTGGTTGTGTGAGTGTGTGTGTGGTTGTGTGAGTGTGTGTGTTTTACTGAATCACTGTTCTGCTTCTTGTGCAGTGTTGACCCCTGTGGAGAGTACTGGCTGCTGAAAAAATGTAAGTGTTGACTGCTGTGAAGAAAATGTGAAATGTGTTATTAGTGATGAAACAGGAAATAGCATAACCTCAGAGTCATTGTCAAATTACTCAACTGTTGACCTACGTGGTCAGATGAAATATAAGCCGCCATCTTAAGGAAGTTGAATCAGACCCACTGGGCACAAACATCAGTTCAACGTCTAGTTTTGATTGATGTTCGGTTAAGTTATCGACTAACCTGAATTCAACGTGAAATCAACAAAGAATGTCACCCTGTCAGTGGATTTAGGTCAAAAGTTAGATGAAAAAATCCCAAATTCTCAAATCCAAATCCCAAATTCTCAAATCCAAATCCCATATTCCCAAATCCAGTCAGTTTTCCACGTTGATTCAACGTCCTCACATGTACTATTTTGTTGTTGAAATGACGAGGAAACGATGTTGATTCAGCTAGTTGTTGCCCAGTGGGAAATACTGTATAGGCTTGCATACAAATGGTCATATACAGTACAGAATGTAGATTAAAAGACGATAAATGAAATACTAAAAAACATATTATTTACAATTATTCTCTTTTTCCTTTTTAACTACTTTTATTCTTTCAGTACATAGTCAATATACTCAATATTTAATCATTATTTAATTATTATTAAATAATTATTATTTATTTATTATTTCATTCCATCCAGTGCAGTCTGTCAATTAGATGTATTATTCAATGAATAAATGCTCCTCATAAAATACCTTGATGATTAACATTCTGATGATCGTGATTTGTAATATTGATCTTCCCTATCAGATGCCTGTGATGTCACACTGGACCCGAACACAGCACACAGAAACCTCTCTCTGTCAGAGAGGAACAGGAAGGTGACGTGGGGGAAAGAGGAGCGGCTGTATCCTGATCACCCAGAGAGATTTGAGGACTGGCCACAGGTGCTGTGTAGAGAGGGTCTGACTGGGCGCTGTTACTGGGAGGCAGAGATGAGTGGGGGAGGGGATGACATAGGAATGACGTACAGAGGAATCAGCAGGACAGGAAACACTGATGACAGTAAGCTTGGATGCAATGACAAGTCCTGGAGTCTGAGCTGCTCTGATTACGGTTACGCTGCCAGGCACAATAAGGAGAGAACGGACATACCTGCCTCCTCCTCGTCCAACAGAGTAGGAGTGTATCTGGACTGGCCGGCCGGCACTCTGTCCTTCTACACTCTGTCCTCATCTGACACACTGACCCACCTGCACACATTCACCTCAACATTCACTGAGCCTCTCTATCCAGGGTTTTGGGTTGAAATAAACTCCTCATTGTCCCTGTGTGAGGTTAAAACCTTCAGTTAGTAAAGGATGGTTCTTGTTGTTATTGATTGGTGTTTGTAAACGAACGAAGGACGAAGGAGTGGCTTCGTAAGAAGCATTTCAAGGTCCTGGAGTGGCCTAGCCAGTCTCCAGATCTCAACCCCATAGAACATCTTTGGAGGGAGTTGAAAGTCCGTGTTGCCCAGCAACAGCCCCGAAACATCATTGCTCTAGAGGAGATCTGCAGGGAGGAATGGGCCAAAATACCAGCAACAGTGTGTGAAAACCTTTGCCAACAAAGGGTATATAACAAAGTATTGAGATAGACTTTTGTTATTGACCAAATACTTATTTTCCACCATAATTTGCAAATAAATTCATTAAAAATCCTACAATGTGATTTTCTGGATTTTTTTCTTCTAATTTGTCTGTCATAGTTGAAGTGTACCTATGATGAAAATTACAGGCCTCTCATCTTTTTAAGTGGGAGAACTTGCACAATTGGTGGCTGACTAAATACTTTTTTGCCCCACTGTAACAGTAGAGCCTGGACTACCGTTATGTTCCCCATGATGCTGGTGTGATATAACAGCAGAGTCTGGACTACCGTTATGTTCCCCATGATGCTGGTGTGATATAACAGCAGAGTCTGGACTACCGTTATATTCCCCATGATGCTGGTGTGATATAACAGCAGAGCCTGGACTACCGTTATGTTCCCCATGATGCTGGTGTGATATAACAGCAGAGTCTGGACTACCGTTATGTTCCCCATGATGCTGGTGTGATATAACAGCAGAGTCTGGACTACCGTTATGTTCCCCATGATGCTGGTGTGATATAACAGTAGAGCCTGGACTACCGTTATGTTCCCCATGATGCTGGTGTGATATAACAGCAGAGTCTGGACTACCGTTATGTTCCCCATGATGCTGGTGTGATATAACAGCAGAGTCTGGACTACCGTTATATTCCCCATGATGCTGGTGTGATATAACAGCAGAGTCTGGACTACCGTTATGTTCCCCATGATGCTGGTGTGATATAACAGTAGAGCCTGGACTACCGTTATGTTCCCCATGATGCTGGTGTGATATAACAGCAGAGAATGGACTACCGTTATATTCCCCATGATGCTGGTGTGATATAACAGCAGAGTCTGGACTACCGTTATATTCCCCATGATGCTGGTGTGATATAACAGCAGAGCCTGGACTACCGTTATGTTCCCCATGATGCTGGTGTGATATAACAGCAGAGAATGGACTACCGTTATATTCCCCATGATGCTGGTGTGATATAACAGCAGAGTCTGGACTAACGTTATTTTCCCCATGAGGCTGGTGTGATATAACAGCAGAGAATGGACTACCGTTATGTTCCCCATGATGCTGGTGTGATATAACAGCAGAGTCTGGACTACCGTTATTTTCCCCATGATGCTGGTGTGATATAACAGCAGAGTCTGGATTACCGTTATATTCCCCATGATGCTGGTGTGATATAACAGCAGAGAATGGACTACCGTTATGTTCCCCATGATGCTGGTGTGATATAACAGCAGAGTCTAGGCTACCGTTATTTTCCCCATGATGCTGGTGTGATATAACAGTAGAGCCTGGACTACCGTTATGTTCCCCATGATGCTGGTGTGATATAACAGCAGAGTCTGGACTACCGTTATGTTCCCCATGATGCTGGTGTGATATAACAGTAGAGCCTGGACTACCGTTATGTTCCCCATGATGCTGGTGTGATATAACAGCAGAGTCTGGACTACCGTTATGTTCCCCATGATGCTGGTGTGATATAACAGCAGAGTCTGGACTACCGTTATATTCCCCATGATGCTGGTGTGATATAACAGCAGAGTCTGGACTACCGTTATGTTCCCCATGATGCTGGTGTGATATAACAGTAGAGCCTGGACTACCGTTATGTTCCCCATGATGCTGGTGTGATATAACAGCAGAGAATGGACTACCGTTATATTCCCCATGATGCTGGTGTGATATAACAGCAGAGTCTGGACTACCGTTATATTCCCCATGATGCTGGTGTGATATAACAGCAGAGCCTGGACTACCGTTATGTTCCCCATGATGCTGGTGTGATATAACAGCAGAGAATGGACTACCGTTATATTCCCCATGATGCTGGTGTGATATAACAGCAGAGTCTGGACTAACGTTATTTTCCCCATGAGGCTGGTGTGATATAACAGCAGAGAATGGACTACCGTTATGTTCCCCATGATGCTGGTGTGATATAACAGCAGAGTCTGGACTACCGTTATTTTCCCCATGATGCTGGTGTGATATAACAGCAGAGTCTGGATTACCGTTATATTCCCCATGATGCTGGTGTGATATAACAGCAGAGAATGGACTACCGTTATGTTCCCCATGATGCTGGTGTGATATAACAGCAGAGTCTAGGCTACCGTTATTTTCCCCATGATGCTGGTGTGATATAACAGTAGAGTATGGACTGACGTTATTTATTTAAACAATAACATGCACCTGGGGCGACCAGTGGCTCTCTTTCAGCTTTAAGTAAATGTGGTACAGTGTTTGGTGAAAAAGTATAGCCTCTTCCACAGAAACTGAACTGCCATCACACACACACACACACACACACACACACACACACACACACACACACACACACACACACACACACACACACACACACACACACAATGTGTCCGGAACATAAACGTATCACACCACACACTCATTAATGTAGTATGGGTGATCTTTCTATATGAATTACTATGCTGTTACTAAGCAGTAATGTATTACGGCAGTGTTATGTTATGGCACCTAATAGGAAGTGCCGCACAAGAATATTTTACTAAACAATACTAAACTGTTACTCCCGTCTCTTGCCTGGTGATTTTTCTCCACGACACAAATGTTACAACAAACACTGTGAGACAGATCAAAAATAGCTGTTCATACAGGTCTTCTAGACATGAGGAAAAGACCGGGAGCAGAACCTCAACATAAACCGTAAGTTGCTGTTCATACAGGTCTTCTAGACATGAGGTGCTGTACAGAAACCCAGCCTAAAACCCCAAACAGCAAGCAATGCAGATGTAGAAGCACGGTGGCTAGTTAAGAACAGCTGACATTGTTGTTCTGTGTCCATGGCAACACAGTGTGGACCGAGCCACTCAACTTATCTTTTTCACACACAATTTTTCAACCATAAAAGTGCTGCAAGAGATTTAGTATGTTGTTTCTCAACCATTGTTCCGTGGACCTGCGCCAGTCAGTGGGGTGGTGTTTCTCAACCATCGTTCCGTGGACCTGCGCCAGTCAGTGGGATGGTGTTTCTCAACCATTGTTCCGTGGACCTGCGCCAGTCAGTGGGATGTTGCTGGCCGCTCCCTGAGATGATTAACTGACACCAGTGGGGATTTTAGCATGTAAATCTTGGTGGGATAAACTCAACAACAAAAAAATTGGGATGCATGCCAGCAAAGCCACTGCACAACACAACACTACACTACACTAAATAATACATTAGTTGCACTATAATGGTGACAAACTGTCACGTCCCTGACCTGTTTTCTCTTGTTTTTGTATGTGTTTAATTGGTCAGGGCGTGAGTTGGGGTGGGCATTCTATGTTATGTGTTTCTATGTTGGGTTAAATGTGTTGCCTGATATGGTTCTCAATTAGAGGCAGGTGTTTGACGTTTCCTCTGATTGAGAACCATATTAAGGTAGGCTGTTCTCACTGTTTGTTTGTGGGTGATTGACTTCCGTGTCAGTACCACACGGGACTGTTTCGTTTGTTTAGTCTGTACCTGTTCGTGCGTTCTTCGTGTTTATGTAAGTTCTTATGTCCAGGTCGGTCTACATCGTTTTTGTTATTTTGTAATTTATCAAGTGTGTTTCGAGGAGGAGGAGGAATTAGACAGCCGTTACACAAACGGTGCCCACAAACTGTTAGGGCCTACATAAAGCTGTCCCAACAGCAGAGTCCCAACAGCTTACCATTGCTACACCTGACTATCAGAGGAGTCCCAACAGCAGAGTCCCAACAGCAGTCCCAACACCTTACTGTTACACCGGGATATCAGCGGAGACTTGTCTGGCAGCGAAACAGTTCATTCAGCCTCATTTACTGCCTTTTTAAAAAACATAGCTGATATGGCTGACTTGCTTAAACAAATGTGGTTTCTACTGACAATTGAGATGTACAAACTATGCCATAAGGGGACGATGAGCAGATAAGAGGCAATTCGTAATTTCGACTAAGACATTAATGAGCGAGCTAGGACGGACGTAGTCAATGTAACGATTTGTTCAGCACTTTTGAAATGTACAGGAAAAAAATTCCGAACATGGGCCGTTGTTACAGTATTCTCCCTGTACACCAAGTCAGAACCGTAGGATAAATAATGGGGGCATATAAGCAGACAATGAAATCTCTTATAATATTTGATGATGACATTTTTCTTAAACGGGCTATAGGCTACATGTGCACCACCAAGTCAGAACAGTAGTCAAAATTAAGATGGGTAAATAGTTAACTAAGTTATGAGGGGAAAAGGGACCGAGTTGGATGACCGTTCAAAACGTATGATCCCAGTCGGAGCTCGTTTTTTCCCCTGAGTTCCCAGTTGTCTTGAACTCATTAAAGTCTGAGATTTCCCAGTTCCGAGTTTCCAGTTGTCTTGAACGCAGCAGAAGTCATGCTTGATTGACAGCATGGCCAATGTTGAATGTTTATCCTTTTAAGCTTGGAAAAGAGACCCTTAAACCCAGACTTTGATCACACACTCTCTCCACTGAATAGCAGGCTAGTGATTGCTTTGCAATGCTGCAGTTAGCCCCTGATTCCTTCCAAACCACTCGTTGTTGAATTTGCGATTTCCAACTTATTGTGTGATGTTTGTGTCCAATGGACGATGAGCACCGATGTTTTATCTATAATTTCTCTTCATAATTTCTCTTCATATGACAAGGGTTGAAAAAGATTTGCCAGTAGATTGTCAACTTGATTCACGATGATGACTGCTAGCTAAGATTTTGAAGGTATGATGTTGACATGATTAGTCCAATCAAAGCTACGGATAGATATAACGTGATTTGACATCATTTGATCTGTGGCCAATGACCTTGAGCCTTCTTGGGTGGGCACTTCTAATGGGATGACAACAAGAGGAGTTAATTAATCGAATTAATTCTAAGGGGCTTGAATTATCGAGCTCTCCCCGTAGATTTTGCGATGACATGGTGTCCCCATGCGTGACAGAACTCTGAGCCAATCACGGCGCAACTAGAGAAGATTACCAACCCCTATGCTCTGTATATTCCCCTGTCTGCCCCTCCACCACAGAAAGCACTGGGCTAGGCTGAAACACCTGCATTTTGGAGCTGCCTTACTCAAGAAAGCAAAAAAGAGACAATGTTTGTATGCGACTTTATTAACTCAATACTGTTTTTTTTTTTTTATATATATATATTTTTATACATTGTTTGCAACTCACATGTGACACTTATTAATGCCAAAGTAACATGCAAAACAGGCAATAACAAAAGGTGGGGCTCATAACAGGCCCTGAATAACGGGTCGCCACTGACTGACGCTATTGCAGTCAGTTAACAGTGCTAGTTTGAATGTAAACAGTCCCGCAAGGAGGTGAAACCATAGCTCATGGGTCCCTAAAAGGAGAAAAGGGTTGAGCCCTTGGCAGTAGCTCAAACATCTGGGCCCGTATTCTTAAAGCGTCTCAGACTACTGCTGGTCTAGGATCAGGTCCCCCTGTCTATGTAATCTCTTTCATTATGATTATAAGGATTAGAACTGATCCTAGATCATAACACTGATTCAGAGACGCTTTATGATACGAGGAGGCAGAAAGTAGGGACATTTGTGGCATGTAACACAGCCCAGGCCAAGACTGGATAACTTTCAGTTTCATTTCCTGAGATCTTCATGGTGAGTCCTGCCCCCAGAGTAAATTATGACACACACACACACACACACACACACACACACACACACACACACACACACACACACACACACACACACACACACACACACACACACACACACACACACACACACACAGAGACAGCAAAGCTTGCAGATCATCCAATCAACTTCTCACACGGCCTCATACAGATCTACACGGACACCGAGCACCAGAAAATAGAGATTACATTTATTTTCAAACACCAGGTACAGTAAAAACATTTTATGATGTGCTTTTTTTGTGATTTTGTCTGTCCTTACTAAACAAGTTAGATCTAGTCTGTCCTTACTAAACAAGTTAGGTCTAGTCTGTCCTTACTAAACAAGTTAGATCTAGTCTGTGATGTATATTTTCATAAATTTGCTCTCTAGGAAGGAATATGCCCGAATCTAGCTCACAATTAACAACTTGATACTTTATTTGCTCTAGTTTGAGTTCATCTAGGTCTGATCTAGTTTGAGTTCATCTAGGTCTGCTCTTATCTGAGTTCACCTAGGCCTGATCTAATCTCAGTTCATCTAGGTCTGCTCTAATTTGAGTTCATTTAGGTCTGCTCTAATATGAGTTCATCTAGGTCTGCTCTAATATGAGTTCATCTTGGTCTGCTCTAATCTGAAATGGGGAATTTACAAAGAGTCATTGACAACAACCAAAACGAAACCGGTGGGCTTTTAGGGGGGGTTCTGAAAGACACTAAAGGGGGTGTCCACTGAAAGTTGACTAGCAACAGCAACTGGAATATAAAAGACACCCACCATGAGCGCCCACCAAATTTACCAGGAAGAGGCAAACAAAAGAAAAAGCCACAACAAATTTAAGGACAGGATCCAAGAAAGTGGAACAAACTGAAGAGGGAAGATCAGATAAAGGATTGTTTGTCTAGAAATGAAAATAGGGAGAGACAACTAAAGGAGTTAACCCTCCACATCTACCAAGACAACTAAAGGAGTTAACCCTCCACAACTATCAAGACAACTAAAGGAGTTAACCCTCCACATCTACCAAGACAACTAAAGGACTTAACCCTCCACATCTACCAAGACAACTAAAGGAGTTAACCCTTCACATCTACATAGACAACTAAAGGAGTTAACCCTCCACATCTACCAAGACAACTAAAGGTGTTAACCCTCCACATCTACCAAGACAACTAAAGGTGTTAACCCTCCACATTACCAAGACAACTAAAGGTGTTAACCCTCCACATCTACCAAGACAACTAAAGGAGTTAACCCTCCACATCTACCAAGACAACTAAAGGAGTTAACCCTCCACATCTACAAAGACAACTAAAGGAGTTAACCCTCCACATCTACCAAGACAACTAAAGGAGTTAACCCTCCACATCTATCAAGACAACTAAAGGAGTTAACCCTCCACATCTATCAAGACAACTAGAGGAGTTAACCCTTCACATCTACCAAGACAACTAAAGGAGTTAACCCTCCACATCTCTCAAGACAACTAGAGGAGTTAACCCTCCACATCTCTCAAGACAACTAGAGGAGTTAACCCTCCACATCTACCAAGACAACTAAAGGAGTTAACCCTCCACATCTATCAAGACAACTAGAGGAGTTAACCCTCCACATCTATCAAGACAACTAGAAGAGTTAACCCTTCACATCTACCAAGACAACTAAAGGAGTTAACCCTCCACATCTCTCAAGACAACTGAAGGTGTTAACCCTCCACATCTACCAAGACAACTAGAGGAGTTAACCCTCCACATCTACCAAGACAACTAAAGGAGTTAACCCTTCACATCTCTCAAGACAACTGAAGGTGTTAACCCTCCACATCTATCAAGACAACTGGAGCGCTGTGCCAGCCACTCTTAAATATCACCTGGGCCAGCCACTCCTAAATATCACCTTCCAATTAATGAGACGAACAAGCCAGCACAGGTGTAACACATACTGAAACCCAGCACAGGTGTAACACATACTGACTAATGAAGTGACACCAATCGGAGTGCTCTACGTGCTAACATCCAACCTTGAAATATAAATACATTTAAACAGCCTGTAACACTTTTGCCAGTGTAGTGATGTAGGGAACAGCCACATTAGTGCACTCCAACGCCATTAAGGTCCAGACCTCTTAGCAGAGGCGTATACTGTATATGGAAGGTAACTTAACTGTATCATCGTGAACTGTATTGTTTAATGCTGTCTGGTTCCTTGTACTCTCCCCCTCTTTCTATATCCCTCTCTCCCTCTCTCTCTCTCTCTCCCCCCCTCTCTCTCCCTCTCCCCCCCCCCTCTCTCCCTCTCCCCCCCCCCCTCTCTCCCTCTCTCTCTCTCTCGCTCTCTCTCTCCCTCTCTCTCTCTCTCTCTCTCTCTCTCTCTCTCTCTCTCTCTCTCTCTCTCTCTCTCTCTCTCTCTCTCTCTCTCTCTCTCTCTCTCTCTCTCTCTCTCCCTCCCCCAGGGATACCATGGTTCGAACATTGAACAATATGGCGGAGCTGAGAGGTTCTAGGTTTGGTCGTCCCTGGCCGAGGCACGGACTCAAGCTCCTTTTCTGGTTCGCCAACGATTACATTGTCTTTGACGATGACAACCAGATGTTTGCAAATTACGACCCCAACAACGGAGACTTTGGTTTCCATCACTTCCGGAACAGACTTGAGTGTGAAAACGCCGTCTGCAAGAGGCTGCTTCCTGATGAGGGCTACCCGTTCTATGAGGTGGGCAACCTCCACCTTATAGCATCTCATTCCATGCCTAATTATGTCAGGAAGTACAACACTGGTGACATAGATACCAGCAACATGGACCGCCTCATCATCAGTATGCGTCCAGACAGGACAGTGGATAAGGTCTATGTGACCCAGCACGAGGACCTGAGGAGCTTCGACCCGGTCAACACCTATTGCATCAGCAGGGGGTTGCTCATGATCATATGCGGCCATTCATTCGCTGACATGTCATTTAGGAACTTCCTGGAACAGGCGGGCTATTCCACCCACGAGCCAATGAGATTTATCGATCAGAGTTCTAGTTCCGCCCAAATCGAATTCCCAAGCCTCGCCCCCAGGGAGTCTAGGGATACCAGAATGAATATGGAAGTTGGACCCAGAGCTCCGCCCAGAGCTGCACCGGGCTTCTGGGAAAACTGCTGTACCATACTGTTTATTTTAATTGTTTTTATTGTTTTATTTTACCTTTATTTAATTAACAGGTAAGCCAGTTGAGAACAAGTTCTCATTTACATCACCCGGGTGGCGCAGTGGTCTAGGGCACTGCATCGCAGTGCTAGCTGCGCCACCAGAGTCTCTGGGTTCGCGCCCAGGCTCTGTTGCAGCCGGCCGCAACCGGGAGATCCGTGGGGCGACGCACAATTGGCATAGCGTCATCCGGGTTAGGGAGGGTTTGGCAGGTAGGGAGGGTTTGGCCGGTAGGGATATCCTTGTCTCAGTATGTAAAACAAATGTAATAAAATGTATGCACTCTACTGTAAGTCGCTCTGGATAAGAGCGTCTGCTAAATGACTAAAATGTAAATGTAAATGTACAACTGCGACCTGGCCAAGATATGCAAAGCAGTGCGACACAAACAACAACACAGAGTTACACATGGAATTTAACAAATGTACAGTCAACAACACAATAGAAAAAAAATATATACAGTGTGTGCAAATGTAGTAAGGAGGTAACACAATAAATAGGCCATAGTAGCAAAGTAATAACAATTTAGCAAATTAACACTGGAGTGATAGATGTGCAGATGATGATGTGCAAGTAGAAATACTGGTGTGCAAAAAGTAAATAAAAACAATATGGGGATGAGGTAGTTGGATGGGCTATTTACAGATGGGTTGTGTACAGCTGCAGCGATCGGTAAGCTGCTCAGATAGCTGATGCTTAAAGTTAGTGAGGGAGATATAAGTCTCCAACTTCAGCAATTTTTGCAATTCGTTCCAGTCATTAGCAGCAGAGAACTGGAAGGAAAGGTGGCCAAAGGAGGTGTTGGCTTTGGTGATGACCAGTGAAATATACCTGCTGGAGCGCGTGCTATGGGTGGGTGTTGCTATGGTGACCAGTGAGCTGAGATAAGGCGGAGCTTTACCTAGCAAAGACTTATAGAAGACCTGGAGCCAGTGTGTCTGGCGACGAATATGTAGCGAGGGCCAGCCGACGAGAGCATACAGGTCGCAGTGGTGGGTGGTATAAGTTGATTTGGTAACAAAACGGATGGCACCGTGATAGACTGCATCCAGTTTGCTGAGTAGAGTGTTGGAGGCTATTTTGTAAATGACATCGCCGAAGTCAAGGATCGGTAGATGGCAGCTGTAGGTCCTTTAGTCCTGGTCCTTGGGATCCTGAAGGGGTGCACTTTTTAGTTAATTATATTTTTATAATATTTTTTGCATATTTTAGTTTTTTACCCTTTGCAGTTCATTTTGGTATGTTCTTTTTCACTGATAGATTTGGTCATTTATCAGACACTCTTATCCAGAGTGACTTCAGTGCATTAAACTGAGGCAGATTAACAGCAACATACTGTATTACAGTCATAGCAGGCAAAACGTATCTAGAACCGTTACTGAGAAGGTTGTTGCTGGCTACAATACATATAAGAGAGATAGGCCAAAGGTCAAATGGTGTGGTGGATATGTCAAGACACATAAAGAATACAGAGAATAACAATAGGTGGATGTGACCCTTGACCCCAACACTAGCCCCGACTGCCTCGTCTTACACGAGAACATTAAACAAGTGAGAGGTTTACCCACAAGGTGGAGAATTCCCTGTGACAACCCCAAGAGGTTTCAATTGTGTACCTGTGTCCTGTGTAAGGAGGGCTTCTTCTCAGGCAGGTTCTACCTAGAGGTGTTGGTGAAGGGGAAGACTTCTTGGAAGTTAGGACAGTGCCACCTACAGGCCAACCGGTGCTATTATCTTTGAAACAATTACTCATGGCCTCTAGTTTCTGTGTGCCAAATAAAATAAAAAGTGACCAATCTATGCTTGACTTATAGGTCAAGAAAATAAAGAATATAGAGAATAACAATAGGTGTATCTGACCCTTGGTCAGAGAGTCTGTGGGGAGGAAGGTACTGCTGATACTGAGGAGGTCTGAGTATGACTTTGGACTGTGGAGATGCAGCTTCATGCTAACGACTACCAGGCCAACATCCCCTCATCCCCAGAAGGAGCTGGTGTTTGTGGATTATGAAGAGGGGCAGGTCTCCTTCTACGATGTGGAGTACAGGTCTGATATCTGTTCTTTTACTGGCTGCACCTTCACTGAGAAACCACACCTTCAACACTGCTAGCCATCTTTTAAATCCAAGCCCAGAGCCATTTGTCATCTCTCCTGTCAGTCACCTGGCCTAGATTAGAGAGACGACAACTGAGAATGGACATCTTTATTTAACTAGGCAAGTCAGTTAAGAACAAAATCTTATGTACAATGACAGCCTACCCTGGCCAAACCTGGACGACGCTGGGCCAAATGTGCGCCGCCCTATGGGACTCCCAATCACAGCCGGATGTGATATTGCCTGGAATATATAGCCTGGAGTACATGTCTGTCAAATCCAAAATGGCACCCTATTCCCTATATAGTGCACTACTTTTGACCAGAGCCCATACAAAGTAGTGTACTATATAGGGGATAGGATGCCAAATAGTGCACTACTTTTGACCAGTACCCATACAAAGTAGTGTACTATGTAGGGGATAGGGTGCCGTTGGGACCTACTCTTGTTCTATGTTCTGATGCCTCATTCAGTAGTAGCAGGTTGGAGCACAGCGCTGGCCAATTGGCTTCACTAGAGGATATGAATCCCACATGGGCCACATCCACTGACTAGTCAACGTTTTTGTAAGACAAGCCTGACTCCATGTTGTGTAATGATAGAACCCCATGGAGGTGGGGGAAGTGCATGTTACGGTTGATCTGTCTTTTGTCATGTGAATATAGTAATCATTTATATTGCAAAGCTAATTAGACTTTACTGTTTATTTTCTGTGTATTTTAACTTTTGAAACTATGAGGAGAATCACAGAATAAACATTTAATTTAAACTGAAAGATGATGTGTGTTGTTTATTTGGCGCTGGTTGGTGTTCCATGTGTTTCTACATGATCTTTTCACTCCACCTTGTGGCCACAGATGGAACAGCACTCCAGACTGACGGAAGAGGAGAAAGAGATGGAGAGTGACGGAGAAAAACAAAGAGGTATGAAGACTCCGACACACATCAGTTCACGTTGATACAGCCTCCCTGTGCTATGTGGTGTAATCCAGGCAGTACTATGTAGTGTAATCCAGGCAGTACTATGTGGTGTAATCCAAGCAGTATTATGTGGTGTAATCCAGGCAGTATTATGTGGTGTAATCCAGGCAGTGCTATGTGGTGTAATCCAGTCAGTACTATGTGGTGTAATCCAGGCAGTACTATGTAGTGTAATCCAGGCAGTACTATGTGGTGTAATCCAGGCAGTACTATGTGGTGTAATCCAGACAGTACTATGTGGTGTAATCCAGGCAGTATTATGTGGTGTAATCCAGGCAGTATTATGTGGTGTAATCCAGGCAGCATTATGTGGTGTAATCCAGGCAGTATTATGTGGTGTAATCCAGGCAGTATTATGTGGTGTAATCCAGGCAGCATTATGTGGTGTAATCCAGGCAGTATTATGTGGTGTAATCCGGGCAGTTCTATGTGGTGTAATCCAGGCAGTATTATGTGGTGTAATCCAGGCAGTACTATGTAGTGTAATCCAGGCAGTACTATGTATTGTAATCCAGGCAGTATTTTGTGGCGTAATCCAGGCAGTAATATGTGGTGTAATCCAGGCAGTATTATGTGGTGTAATCCAGGCAGTTCTATGTAGTGTAATCCAGGCAGTACTATGTAGTGTAATCCAGGCAGTACTATGTGGTGTAATCCAGGCAGATCTATGTGGTGTAATCCAGGCAGTATTATGTGGTGTAATCCAGGCAGTTCTATGTAGTGTAATCCAGGCAGTACTATGTAGTGTAATCCAGGCAGTACTATGTAGTGTAATCCAGGTAGTATTATGTGGTGTAATCCAGGCAGTTCTATGTGGTGTAATCCAATCAGTGTTATCTGGTATAATCCAAACAGGTCTGATTGGTGACCAGTCTAGTAACTCCTTTAACACCTCTAACAGGTCTGATTGGTGACCAGTCTAGTAACTCCTTCAACACCTCTAACAGGTCTGATTGGTGACCAGTCTAGTAACTCCTTTAACACCTCTAACAGGTCTGATTGGTGACCAGTCTAGTAACTCCTTTAACACCACTAACAGGTCTGATTGGTGACCAGTCTAGTAACTCCTTTAACACCTCTAACAGGTGCTAAAGGAGGAAATAAAGTAATATGCCAAACAGGCTAGAAAAAAAAGAAGGGTTTATAACAGAACCTGAATGACGGGTTGTTACTCACTGACACTATTGCAGTCAGTTCTGCAGTGCTAGTTTGAATGTAATTAGTCCCCCAAAGAGGAGAAACCATCGCTCATGGGTCCCTAACAAGAGAAAAGGGTTGAGCCCTTGGCTGTAGCTCAAACATCTGGGTCTCAGACTACTGCTTGTCTAGGATCAGGTCCCCCGTCCATGGAATCTCTTTCATTATGATTATAAGGATTAAAACTGATCCTAGATCATAACTCCAACTCGGCGACGCTTTATGAATCGAGGAGGCCGAAAGCAGTGAAGAACTGTGTGGTATGGAACATCAGCCCAGCCCAGGACTGGGATTACTTTCAGTATCATTTCCTGTAATCTCTGGGCTCTTCATGGGTAGTCCTGCCCCCAGAGTAAATAACACACACACACACACACACACACACACACACACACACACACAGACAGCAAAGCTTGCAGATCATCAAATCATCTTCTCACACGGCCTCATACAGATCTACAGGGACATCGAGCATCAGAAAAATAGAGATTACATTTATTTTAAAACACCAGGTACAGTAAAAACATTTTATGATGTGCTTTTTTGTGATCTTGTCTGTCCTTACTAAACAAGTTAGGTCTTGTCTGTCCATACTAAACAAGCTAGATCTAGTTTGTGATGTATTTTTCGTAAATTTGCTCTCTAGGAAGGAATATGCCCGAATCTAGCTCACAATTAACAACTTGATACGTTATTTGCTCTAATCTGAGTTCATCTAGGTCTGCTCTAATCTGAGTTAATCTAGGTCTGCTCTAATCTGAGTTAATCTAGGTCTGCTCTAATCTGAGTTAATCTAGGTCTGCTCTAATCTGAGTTTATCTAGGTCTGCTCTAATCTGAGTTCATCTAGGTCTGCTCTAATCTGAGTTCATCGAGGTCTGATCTAATCTGAGGTCATCTAAATCTAATCTAATCCTCCCCTTCATCTACACTGATTGAAGTGGATTTAACAAGTGACATCAATAAGGGATCATATCTTTCACCTGGATTCACCTGGTCAGTCTATGTCATGGAAAGAGCAGGTGTTCCTAATGTTTTATACACTCAGTGAATATTTATATCCTTTTTTATATGAAGTTTTTCCAGAATAATAAAGCAGTACTATCAAAATGTATAATAAGTTGACATTACTGGAAACTTAAATACAGTAAAAAAATATAAAATATAAATATATACAGTATTTTCTACATTAAAACATGGTACGGTAAATGTGACAGATTTCCCCTTCTGTTTATGACGTTCACTTTTAACTTTAACAGGTATACTGTTTTGTAACTATTTAAACCTCGCATTTATTGTCATGTAGTTAAATATTTTCTTCCCCTTAAGTTTCATGTTCCTGGATCCTTCAGGAGATTACATTTCAAACTAACACTTGACTCATCCAGGAGTGGTCCCAAATGCCACCCTATTCCCTATTGGGCCCTGTTCAAAAGAAGGGCACTATATTGGGAATAGGGTGGCATTTGGAACTCATTTACAGTGTATTGTCTCTTGATGGATGTGCTGCCAAATGAAAATGTGCTCAAACCTGCTGGGCTGTTCATGTTGACGACGTTTCATGATAATCGTCAAGAGGGCTCACGTTATTAGGTTACCACAGTTGTTTTAGGCCAACGATAACAACTGTCCTACTGTCACTAGTAGAAAGAGGAGGAAGGGAAGCGCTACTAAGGTACACAATAGTACATTTTGGTAGACAGAATGTGCTCTTTGGTAAAAGTGGGGAATTGGTCATAAAATAGAAAGGAGGACCAAGGCACTCTTCATATAATTAATTAAAATGCCTTTATTTGTATGGCATGTTCAATAGAAACAAAGTTTTAAAAATCAACATGTTTCGGCTGCATGGCCTTCGTCAGGGAGTATGGCCTTCGTCAGGGAGTATGGTCTTCGTCAGGGAGTATGGCCATTGTCAGGGAGTATGGCCTTCTTCAGGGAGTATGGCCTTTGTCAGGGAGTATGGCCTTCTTCAGGGAGTATGGCCATTGTCAGGGAGTATGGCCTTCTTCAGGGAGTATGGCCTTCGTCAGGGAGTATGGCCTTCGTCAGGGAGTATGGCCATTGTCAGGGAGTATGGCCTTCGTCAGGGAGTATGGCCTTCGTCAGGGAGTACGGCCTTCGTCAGGGAGTATGGCCATTGTCAGGGAGTATGGCCTTCGTCAGGGAGTACGGCCTTCGTCAGGGAGTATGGCCATTGTCAGGGAGTATGGCCTTCGTCAGGGAGTATGGCCATTGTCAGGGAGTATGGCCTTCGTCAGGGAGTATGGCCTTCGTCAGGGAGTACGGCCTTCGTCAGGGAGTATGGCCATTGTCAGGGAGTATGGCCTTCGTCAGGGAGTATGGCCTCCGTCAGGGAGTATGGCCTTCGTCAGGGAGTATGGCCTTCGTCAGGGAGTACGGCCTCCGTCAGGGATTTGATTTCGTCTGATTTTTAAAACTTTGTTTCTATTGAACATGCTATACAAATAAAGGCATTTTAATTAATGATATGAAGAGTGCCTTGGTCCTCCTTTCTTTTTGATGTCCTATTGTCACGTTCCACAATAATAAATATGTCACTGAAACAGAAGGGGGAACTAAGAGTCACTGACAGCAACCAAAACGACACCGCTGGGGTTTTAGGAGGGGTTCTGAAAGACACTCATGGTGTCCACTGAACGTTGACTAGCAACAACAACTGGAGCCTAAAAGACTTCCACCATGAGACCCACTAAATTCACCAAGAACAGGCAAACAAAATGAAAACCCACACCAAACGTAAAGGCATGAAGTAAACCACAACTAAAGGAGTTAACCCTCTACATCTATCAAGACAACTGAAGGAGTTAACCCTCTACATCTATCAAGACAACTGAAGGAGTTAACCCTCCACCTCTATTAAGACAACTTAAGGAGTTAACACTCCACATATCTCAAGACAACTAGAGTAGTTAACCCTCATCTTTCCATAACATCTTTCCACCACAAATATATATATACTCCAATGTAGGCACTCCTCCTTCTCTCCAATCCTTACATCTTTTATGGTTCAACAGGAAGACGAAGTGACAGAGTAATAAACCGTTCCGTCTCCCTTAAGGTGACCTGACCTCAACCCACTTGATGTCTAAACCAAAGCTCTCCACCCGTATCACCTATAGTTCTCCCGTGACTTCCTCCCATCCACCCAGCACATTCCTACAGATAACCATTAACTTCTGATGTAAAACCAGTCTCTTTCCCCCCTCAGATACTATAGTATTACCGATGTAACAACCAGTCTCTATCCCCCCTCAGATACTATAGTATTACTGATGTAACAACCAGTCTCTATCCCCCCTCAGATACTATAGTATTACTGATGTAACAACCAGTTTCTATCCCCCCTCAGATACTATAGTATTACTGATGTAACAACCAGTCTCTATCCCCCCTCAGATACTATAGTATTACTGATGTAACAACCAGTCTCTATCCCCCCTCAGATATTATAGTATTACTGATGTAACAACCAGTCTCTATCCCCCC
>NC_074666.1:99398193-99427849 GCF_029448725.1 Salvelinus fontinalis
ACAACAGGTGTTTTACTGAGAACACATTCCCCTTAACAACAGGTGTTTTATTGAGAACACACATTCCCCTTAACAACAGGTGTTTTACTGAGAACACATTCCCCTTAACAACAGGTGTTTTACTGAGAACACACATTCCCATTAACAACAGGTGTTTTATTGAGAACACACATTCCCATTAACAACAGTTGTTTTATTGAGAACACACATTCCCCTTAACAACAGGTGTTTTATTGAGAACACACATTCCCCTTAACAACAGGTGTTTTATTGAGAACACATTCCCCTTAACAACAGGTGTTTTATTGAGAACACACATTCCCCTTAACAACAGGTGTTTAACTGAGAACACACATTCCCCTTAACAACAGGTGTTTTACTGAGAACACACATTCCCCTTAACAACAGGTGTTTTATTGAGAACACACATTCCCCTTAACAACAGGTGTTTTACTGAGAACACATTCCCCTTAACAACAGGTGTTTTACTGAGAACACACATTCCCCTTAACAACAGGTGTTTTACTGAGAACACACATTCCCCTTAACAACAGGTTTTTTATTGAGAACACACATTCCCCTTAACAACAGGTGTTTAACTGAGAACACACATTCCCATTAACAACAGGTGTTTTATTGAGAACACACATTCCCCTTAACAACAGGTGTTTTACTGAGAACACACATTCCCCTTAACAACAGGTGTTTAACTGAGAACACACATTCCCCTTAACAACAGGTGTTTAACTGAGAACACACATTCCCATTAACAACAGGTGTTTTACTGAGAACACACATTCCCCTTAACAACAGGTGTTTTACTGAGAACACACATTCCCCTTAACAACAGGTGTTTTATTGAGAACACACATTCCCCTTAACAACAGGTGTTTTACTGAGAACACACATTCCCCTTAACAACAGGTGTTTTATTGAGAACACACATTCCCCTTAACAACAGGTGTTTTACTGAGAACACATTCCCCTTAACAACAGGTGTTTTACTGAGAACACACATTCCCATTAACAACAGGTGTTTTATTGAGAACACACATTCCCATTAACAACAGGTGTTTTATTGAGAACACACATTCACCTTAACAACAGGGGTTTTACTGAGAACACATTCCCCTTAACAACAGGTGTTTTACGGAGAACACATTCCCCTTAACAACAGTTGTTATACTGAGAACACATTCCCCTTAACAACAGGTGTTTTATTGAGAACACACATTCCCCTTAACAACAAGTGTTTTATTGAGAACACATTCCCCTTAACAACAGGTGTTTTATTGAGAACACACATTCCCCTTAACAACAAGTGTTTTATTGAGAACACACATTCCCATTAACAACAGGTGTTTTATTGAGAACACACATTCACCTTAACAACAGGTGTTTTACTGAGAACACACATGCCCATTAACAACAGGTGTTTTATTGAGAACACACATTCCCCTTAACAACAGGTGTTTTATTGAGAACACACATTCCCCTTAACAACAGGTGTTTTATTGAGAACACATTCCCCTTAACAACAGGTGTTTTATTGAGAACACACATTCCCCTTAACAACAGGTGTTTTACTGAGAACACATTCCCCTTAACAACAGGTGTTTTATTGAGAACACACATTCCCCTTAACAACAGGTGTTTAACTGAGAACACACATTCCCATTAACAACAAGTGTTTTATTGAGAACACACATTCCCCTTAACAACAGGTGTTTTACTGAGAACACATTTTCCCCTTAACAACAGGTGTTTTATTGAGAACACACATTCCCCTTAACAACAGGTTTTTTATTGAGAACACACATTCCCCTTAACAACAGGTGTTTAACTGAGAACACACATTCCCATTAACAACAGGTGTTTTATTGAGAACACACATTCCCCTTAACAACAGGTGATTTACTGAGAACACACATTCCCCTTAACAACAGGTGTTTTATTGAGAACACACATTCCCCTTAACAACAGGTGTTTTACTGAGAACACACATTCCCCTTAACAACAGGTGTTTTATTGAGAACACACATTTCCTTTAACAACAGGTGTTTTATTGAGAACACACATTCCCCTTAAAAACAGGTGTTTTATTGAGAACACACATTCCCTTTAACAACAGGTGTTTTATTGAGAACACACATTCCCCTTAACAACAGGTGATTTATTGAGAACACACATTCCCCTTAACAACAGGTGATTTATTGAGAACACAAATTCCCTTTAACAACAGGTGTTTTACTGAGAACATATTCCCCTTAACAACCCTCAGATTCAGGTTATAGCAAGGATCTTATTGAAAACATTTACTTAATGACGGAATTCAGTAAACTATTTGGTTATTCCATAACTATTTTTGTACTAATCTGTACACAATCTCTTTAGGTGTCACAAACATGTACAGTACATAGTTTGGAATTGGACCCAGTTCACACAACCTGTCTGCATTTTGAGATGATAATATATTTTGATCTTGTTTAAGTCTCTGGTTTAGTTTATTGTTGTGTCTGATTGGTGACCAGTCTAGTAACTCCTTTAACACCTCTAACAGGTCTGATTGGTGACCAGTCTAGTAACCCCTTTAACACCTCTAACAGGTCTGATTGGTGACCAGTCTAGTAACTCCTTTAACACCTCTAACAGGTCTGATTGGTGACCAGTCTAGTAACTCCTTTAACACCTCTAACAGGTCTGATTGGTGACCATTCTAGTAACTCCTTTAGCACCTCTAACAGGTCTGATTGGTGACCAGTCTAGTAACTCCTTTAGCACCTCTAACAGGTCTGATTGGTGACCAGTCTAGTAACTCCTTTAGCACCTCTAACAGGTCTGATTGGTGACCAGTCTAGTAACTCCTTTAGCACCTCTAACAGGTCTGATTGGTGACCAGTCTAGTAACTCCTTTAGCACCTCTAACAGGTCTGATTGGTGACCAGTCTAGTAACTCCTTTAGCACCTCTAACAGGTCTGATTGGTGACCAGTCTAGTAACCCCTTTAGCACCTCTAACAGGTCTGATTGGTGACCAGTCTAGTAACTCCTTTAACACCTCTAACAGGTCTGATTGGTGACCAGTCTAGTAACTCCTTTATCACCTCTAACAGGTCTGATTGGTGACTAGTCTAGTAACTCCTTTAACACCTCTAACAGGTCTGATTGGTGACCAGTCTAGTAACCCCTTTAACACCTCTAACAGGTCTGATTGGTGACCAGTCTAGTAACTCCTTTATCACCTCTAACAGGTCTGATTGGTGACCAGTCTAGTAACTCCTTTAACACCTCTAACAGGTCTGATTGGTGACCAGTCTAGTAACCCCTTTAACACCTCTAACAGGTCTGATTGGTGACCAGTCTAGTAACTCCTTTATCACCTCTAACAGGTCTGATTGGTGACCAGTCTAGTAACTCCTTTAACACCTCTAACAGGTCTGATTGGTGACCAGTCTAGTAACTCCTTTAGCACCTCTAACAGGTCTGATTGGTGACCAGTCTAGTAACTCCTTTAACACCTCTAACAGGTCTGATTGGTGACCAGTCTAGTAACTCCTTTATCACCTCTAACAGGTCTGATTGGTGACCAGTCTAGTAACTCCTTTAACACCTCTAACAGGTCTGATTGGTGACCAGTCTAGTAACCCCTTTAACACCTCTAACAGGTCTGATTGGTGACCAGTCTAGTAACCCCTTTAACACCTCTAACAGGTCTGATTGGTGACCAGTCTAGGAACTCCTTTAACACCTCTAACAGGTCTGATTGGTGACCAGTCTAGTAACTCCTTTAGCACCTCTAACAGGTTTGATTGGTGACCAGTCTAGTAACCCCTTTAACACCTCTAACAGGTCTGATTGGTGACCAGTCTAGTAACTCCTTTAGCACCTCTAACAGGTCTGATTGGTGACCAGTCTAGTAACTCCTTTAGCACCTCTAACAGGTCTGATTGGTGACCAGTCTAGTAACTCCTTTAGCACCTCTAACAGGTCTGATTGGTGACCAGTCTAGTAACCCCTTTAACACCACTAACAGGTCTGATTGGTGACCAGTCTAGTAACCCCTTTAACACCACTAACAGGTCTGATTGGTGACCAGTCTAGTAACTCCTTTACCACCTCTAACAGGTCTGATTGGTGACCAGTCTAGTAACCCCTTTATCACCTCTAACAGGTCTATTTGGTGACCAGTCTAGTAACTCCTTTATCACCTCTAACAGGTCTGATTGGTGACCAGTCTAGGAACTCCTTTACCACCTCTAACAGGTCTGATTGGTGACCAGTCTAGGAACTCCTTTATCACCTCCAACAGGTCTGATTGGTGACCAGTCTAGAAGCACCTTCAGGACCATTTAAGGTGTGTGTGTGTTGCATATTGCTTTTTGTGTGTGTGTTGTGTTTTGTGTGTGTGTTTTGTGTGTGTGTTGCGTGTTGCATTTTGTGTGTGTGTTGCATATTGCTTTTTGTTGGTGTGTTGTGTTTTGTGTGTGTGTTTTGTGTGTGTGTTGGGTGTTGCATTTTGTGTGTATATTGCATATTGCTTTTTGTGTGTGTTTTGTGTGTGTGTTTTGTGTGTGTGTTGCATGTTGCATTTTGTGTGTATTTTGCATATTGCTTTTTGTGTGTGTTGTGTTTTGTGTGTGTGTTTTGTGTGTGTGTTGCGTGTTGCATTTTGTGTGTATGTTGCATATTGCTTTTTGTGTGTGTGTTGTGTTTTGTGTGTGTGTTTTGTGTGTGTGTTGCGTGTTGCATTTTGTGTGTGTGTTGCATATTGCTTTTTGTGTGTGTGTTGTGTTTTGTGTGTGTGTTTTGTGTGTGTGTTGCGTGTTGCATTTTGTGTGTATGTTGCATATTGCTTTTTGTGTGTGTGTTGTGTTTTGTGTGTGTGTTTTGTGTGTGTGTTTTGTGTGTGTGTTTTGTGTGTGTGTTGCGTGTAGCATTTTGTGTGTGTGTTGCATATTGCTTTTTGTGTGTGTGTTTTGTGTGTGTGTTGCGTGTTGCATTTTGTGTGTATGTTGCATATTGCTTTTTGTGTGTGTGTTGTGTTTTGTGTGTGTGTTTTGTGTGTGTGTTTTGTGTGTGTGTTGCGTGTTGCATTTTGTGTGTGTGTTACATATTGCTTTTTGTGTGTGTTGTGTTTTTTGTGTGTGTGTTGCGTGTTGCATTTTGTGTGTGTGTTGCATATTGCTTTTTGTTTGTGTGTTGTGTTTTGTGTGTGTGTTTTGTGTGTGTGTTGCGTGTTGCATTTTGTGTGTATGTTGCATATTGCTTTTTGTGTGTGTGTTGTGTTTTGTGTGTGTGTTTTGTGTGTGTGTTGCGTGTTGCATTTTGTGTGTGTGTTGCATATTGCTTTTTGTGTGTGTGTTTTGTGTGTGTGTTTTGTGTGTGTGTTTTGTGTTGCATTTTGTGTGTATGTTGCATGCTGTATATGTGCACATGTGTGTTGCTGATAATTTGCTTCCTGGCTGAGTGTCTGTTTATCAAGCGCCCCTCTCATTCATAAGTCCCTCCATCTTCTCCTCCTCTTCTCCTCGTGCATCCGTCACATGATACTGCCTCATCACAAGGCCATGAGAGGTCAGTAGCGTCCTATGATGTCATATCCTGTCCCAGTAGTTCAAAGTCAAAAAGCTTAATGTCCAACGAAGGGTTACACAAAGTAAATGTCCCAAATGGCACCCTATTCCCTACACAGTGCACTACTTTTGACCAGGACCCATAATTCGGCTGCCATTTGGGATGCAAACAGACAGCCTCAAACACAATCCGATCCCCACATCAGCCCTACGTCATTCTCATCCCTCTTCTGTCTTCAAGCTTCACTCCTCATATCCTTTCACAAAATATATTTTTTTAAATGAAAGGAGTTTTATTTCTGCAGCTCTTTGTCTTTAGTAGAGTATTTACTCCCCTGGTGTCTCTGGCCGTTTGATCACTTCTGGCCCCTCCAGCCCTGGTGGTGGGGAAGGGGTGACGTGGCTGGGTTTACCCGATTCAGGAGCCTCCTGGCTTGGGAGGGCTCAGACCAGGCCAGCCTCCCTACACATCAGGTAGAACTGACCTCTCTCTGAGATGAGGTTGGAGGGAGAGTCCATCTCTGTGATCAGACCTCGGTCCATCACTATCACCCTGCAGAGAGGGAGAGGGGGGGAGAGAGAGAAAGAGGTTGATGTAGAGGGAGAAGTAGAGGGAGAGAGAGGGAGGAAGGGAAAGAGAGTTAGAGAGAGGGAGAGAGGGAGAGAGGGAGGGAGAGGGAGAGAGAAGTAGAGAGAGAGACCAGTCACTCTGATGTGTGTATGTGTGTGTGTATGTATGTATATATATATATATATATACACTGAGTGTACAAAACATTATGAACACATGCTCTTTCCATGACAGGCTGACCAGGTGAATCCAGGTGAGAGCTATGATCCCTCATTGATGTCACCTGTTAAATCCACTTCAATCAGTGTAGATGAAGGGGAGGAGACAGGTTAAAGAAGGAATTTTAAGCCTTGAGACAATTGAGACATGGATTGTGTATGTGTTGCCATTCAGAGGGTGAATGGGCAAGACAAAAGATTTAAGTGACTTTGAACAGGGTATGGTACTAGGTGCCAGGAGCACCGGTTTGTGTCAAGAACTGCAACGCTGCAGGGTTTTTCACGCTCAACAGTTTCTGTGTGTATCAAGAATGGTCCACCACCCAAAGGACATCCAGACAACTGGACACCACTGTGAGAAGTATTGGGCCAATATAGGCCAGCATCCATGTGGAACCCTTTCAACACCTTGTAGAGTCCATGTCCCGACCAATTGAGGCTGTTCTGATGGCAAAGGGGATTCAACTCAATATTAGAGAAGTGTTCCTAATGTTTTGTACAGTCAGTGTATAGAAGTGTATATTACCTGGTGTAGTCCATGATAGTATTGAGTCTGTGTATATATTACCTGGTGTAGTCCATGATAGTATTGAGTCTGTGTATATATTACCTGGTGTAGTCCATGGTAGTATTGACTCTGTGTAAATATTACCTGGTGTAGTCCATGATAGTATTGAGTCTGTGTATATATTACCTGGTGTAGTCCATGGTAGTATTGACTCTGTGTATATATTACCTGGTGTAGTCCATGATAGTATTGAGTCTGTGTATATATTACCTGGTGTAGTCCATGATAGTATTGAGCCTGTGTGTATATTACCTGGTGTAGTCTATGATAGTATTGAGTCTGTGTATATATTACCTGGTGTAGTCCATGATGGTACTGAGTCTGTGTATATATTACCTGGTGTAGTCCATGATAGTACTGAGAGTCTATATATTACCTGGTGTAGTCCATGATAGTATTGAGAGTCTATATATTACCTGGTGTAGTCCATGATAGTATTGAGTCTGTGTATATATTACCTGGTGTAGTCCATGATAGTATTGACTCTGTGTATATATTACCTGGTGTAGTCCATGATAGTATTGAGTCTGTGTGTATATTACCTGGTGTAGTCCATGATAGTATTGAGTCTGTGTATATATTACCTGGTGTAGTCCATGATAGTACTGAGTGTCTATATATTACCTGGTGTAGTCCATGATAGTATTGAGTCTGTGTGTATATTACCTGGTGTAGTCCATGATAGTATTGAGTCTGTGTGTATATTACCTGGTGTAGTCCATGATAGTATTGAGTCTGTGTATATATTACCTGGTGTAGTCCATGATAGTATTGAGTCTGTGTGTATATTACCTGGTGTAGTCCATGATAGTACTGAGTCTGTGTATATATTACCTGGTGTAGTCCATGATAGTATTGAGTCTGTGTGTATATTACCTGGTGTAGTCCATGATAGTATTGAGTCTGTGTATATATTACCTGGTGTAGTCCATGATAGTATTGAGTCTGTGTATATATTACCTGGTGTAGTCCATGATAGTATTGAGTCTGTGTATATATTACCTGGTGTAGTCCATGATAGTATTGAGTCTGTGTGCGATGGTCAGGACAGTGCAGTCATCAAACTGGGTTCTGATGGTGGACTGGATCAGGTTGTCTGTCTCCAGGTCCACAGCAGCCGTGGCCTCATCCAGAACCAGGATCTTCGTCTTCCTCAGGAGGGCTCGGGCCAGACACACCAGCTGGCGCTGACCCAGACTGGAGAGAGGAGAGATGTTTATAAAAGAGGAGAGAGATTATGTTAATGAGAGAGAGGGATGATGTTAATGAGAGAGAGAGAGGGATGATGTTAATGAGAGAGAGAGAGAGAGAGAGAGAGAGAGAGAGAGAGAGAGAGAGAGAGAGAGAGAGAGAGAGAGAGAGAGAGAGAGAGAGAGAGAGAGAGAGAGGAGAAAGTTAAGATGAGAAGGAGAGAGGGATGAGAGAGAGAGAGGACCAGATGACATCACAAGGAGGAATCAGGGGGGGGGGGGAGAAAGAGAGTAACAGATATAGGAAAGTTAAATAGAGGGATACAGGGTTTGTGTACCTGAGGTTCTCTCCCCCCTCTGAACACTCGTGGTTGAGTTTGTCCGGCAGGCCCGACACAAAGCTCTTGAGATGGGAGAGCTCCAGGGCTCTCCACACCTCCTCATCAGAGTAGCCATCGAAGGGGTCCAGATTCATCCTCAGAGACCCAGAGAACAGCACTGGGTCCTGGAGGGGGGAGGGAGGAGAGAGGGAAAGGGGGAGAAGAGAGAGAGGGGTGAGGGAGGGAGAGAGGGAGAGCCATGAGAGAGGGGGGAGGGAGGAGAGAGGGAAAGGGGAAGGGAGAGAGAGGGGGGAGGGAGGGAGGGGGGGGCATGAGAGAGGGGTGAGAGAGGGAGGGGGAGAGCCATGAGAGAGAGGGAGGAGAGAGGGAAAGGGGGAAGGGAGAGAGAGGGGGAAGGGAGAGAGAGGGGGGAGGGAGGAAGGGAGAGAGAGGGGGGAGGGAGGAGAGAGGGAAAGGGGGAAGGGAGAGAGAGGGGTGAGGGAGAGAGAGGGGGAAGGGAGAGAGAGGGGGGAGGGAGAGAGAGGGGGGAGGGAGGGAGGAGAGAGGGAAAGGGGGAAGGGAGAGAGAGGGGTGAGGGAGAGAGAGGGAAAGGGGGAAGGGAGAGAGAGGGGGGAGGGAGGAGAGAGGGAAAGGGGGCAGGGAGAGAGAGGGGGAAGGGAGAGAGAGGGGGGAGGGAGAGAGAGGGAGAGAGAGAGAACATTGCCATGCATACCATAATTACCTCCATGTTAGAGGACATCTCAGAGGCTTGCAGTAAGTGTTTTTACCTGTGGTGTGTGTGTGTGCTTATTATATGTGTGTGTGTGTGTTACCTGTGGTATGATGGTGATCCTGGAGCGTAGCTCGTGCAGTCCGATCTGAGCGATGTTTATCCCGTCTATATAGATCTCTCCCTTCGCTGCTTCCAGAATCCGGAATATTCCCAATGCCAGGGACGACTTCCCTGCTCCAGTCCTGCCCACTATCCCAACCTGGAGAGATGAGGGAGGAGGGGGAGGGAGAGAGAGGAGGGAGAGAGAGAAGGAGAGAGTGGGAGGGAGGGGAGGAGAGAGAGTTTAGAAAGAATGAAACCTAACATTATCTCACCATAACACCATAAAACAGAGGATGCTTCCCAAAGGACCTGGTCAAAAGTAGTGCACTATTTAGGGAATAGGGTGCTCTGGTAAACCAGTATATCTAACCCCACCTGATCTCTCTCCTGTCCAGTCCTATACCCTCCATTATCTCCCTATAACACAGTATCTCTAACCCCTACCTTATCTCTCTCCTGTCCAGTCCTATATCCTCCATTATCACCCTATAACACAGTATCTCTAACCCCTACCTTATCTCTCTCCTGTCCAGTCCTATATCCTCCATTATCTCCCTATAACACAGTATCTCTAACCCCTACCTTATCTCTCTCCTGTCCAGTCCTATATCCTCCATTATCACCCTATAACACAGTATCTCTAACCCCTACCTTCTCTTTCTCCTGAATGCTGAGGGAAATTCCTTTCAGGGCCCAGTCCAGTCCTTTACGGTACTGCAGTCCGTATTCCTCTAGTTCTATGGTACCGTGGGTGGGCCAGGCCAGGGGGAGCATGCTGCCTTCTATGGTCCATGGCGCCTGGGCAGGGGAGGAGGGAGAGGAGGGGGACAGGTGATGGCATCCATAGAATTACATATTAGAACACTGGATCTCTGTGATGGCATCCATAGAATTACATATTAGAACACTGGATCTCTGTTATGGCATCCATAGAATTACATATTAGAACACTGGATCTCTGTGATGGCATCCATAGAATTACATATTAGAACACTGGATCTCTGTGATGGCATCCATAGAATTACATATTAGAACACTGGATCTCTGTGATGGCATCCATAGAATTACATATTAGAACACATTAATTTAATGCGATCTCTGTGATGTCATCTCCCATCAAGACCTCAGCAACAAGTGTTGGACCGCAACACAAGGTGCTGTTATTCATTTAAAGACATTTACTACATCAGAAACACAGGCAGTTAATGAGAGCACAGAACAGTGAGATTGTGGCTAGAAATAAACACACATTTTCATTCATTAAAACTTTTTTTAAACTACGACTATCCCATTGAGATAAATAATCTTTCATTCGTTAGAAGATCACATTTTAGAGTGGCTGCTGACCAGTAGACTAGATCCTCTCTTTGAGGGGTAGGATAGTATAGTTTACACCTGACCAGTAAATTAGATCCTCTCTTTGAGGGGTAGGATAGTAAAGTTTACACCTGACCAGTAAATTAGATCCTCTCTTTGAGGGGTAGGATAGTATAGTTTACACCTGACCAGTAAACTAGATCCTCTCTTTGAGGGGTAGGATAGTATTAGTTTACACCTGACCAGTAAAGTAGATCCTCTCTTTGAGGGGTAGGATAGTATAGTTTACACCTGACCAGTAAATTAGATCCTCTCTTTGAGGGGTAGGATAGTATAGTTTACACCTGACCAGTAAATTAGATCCTCTCTATGAGGGGTAGGATAGTATAGTATACACCTGACCAGTAAATTAGATCCTCTCTTTGAGGGGTAGGATAGTATAGTTTACACCTGACCAGTAAATTAGATCCTCTCTTTGAGGGGTAGGATAGTATAGTTTACACCTGACCAGTAAATTAGATCCTCTCTTTGAGGGGTAGGATAGTATAGTTTACACCTGACCAGTAAATTAGATCCTCTCTTTGAGGGGTAGGATAGTATAGTTTACACCTGACCAGTAAATTAGATCCTCTCTTTGAGGGGTAGGATAGTATAGTTTACACCTGACCAGTAAATTAGATCCTCTCTTTGAGGGGTAGGATAGTATAGTTTACACCTGAGATCCTCTCTTTGAGGGGTAGGATAGTATAGTTTACACCTGACCAGTGAACTAGATCCTCTCTTTGAGGGGTAGGATAGTATAGTTTACACCTGAGATCCTCTCTTTGAGGGGTAGGATAGTATAGTTTACACCTGACCAGTAAACTAGATCCTGTCTATGAGGGGTAGGATAGTATAGTTTACACCTGACCAGTGAACTAGATCCTCTCTTTGAGGGGTAGGATAGTATAGTTTACACCTGAGATCCTCTCTTTGAGGGGTAGGATAGTATAGTTTACACCTGACCAGTAAACTAGATCCTCTCTTTGAGGGGTAGGATAGTATAGTTTACACCTGACCAGTAAACTAGATCCTGTCTATGAGGGGTAGAATAGTATAGTATACACCTGACCAGTAAACTAGATCCTCTCTTTGAGGGGTAGGATAGTATAGTTTACACCTGACCAGTAAAGTAGATCCTCTCTTTGAGGGGTAGGATAGTATAGTTTACACCTGACCAGTGAACTAGATCCTCTCTATGAGGGGTAGGATAGTATAGTATACACCTGACCAGTGAACTAGATCCTCTCTATGAGGGGTAGGATAGTATAGTATACACCTGACCAGTAAACTAGATCCTCTCTATGAGGGGTAGGATAGTGTAGTTTACACCTGACCAGTAAACTAGATCCTCTCTATGAGGGGTAGGATAGTGTAGTTTACACCTGACCAGTAAAGTATCGCCTCTCTATGAGGGGTAGGATAGTATAGTTTTTACCTGACCAGTAAAGTAGATACATATTAGAATAGTAGGATAATATAGTTTTACAGCCACTCACCTCCTTTGGTGTGTCGGCGTACTCCTTAACTCTCTCCACAGACACAATGTTGTTCTCTACATCAGTCCAGGACCTCACGATCCAGCTCAGAATACCTGTCACCTACACATTACATCACAGGTTGTCACAAGTTACTTGTGTGTGTGTGTGTGTGTGTGTGTGTGTGTGTGTGTGTGTGTGTGTGTGTGTGTGTGTGTGTGTGTGTGTGTACCTGTAGTGAGTGTGACACAGCCAGTCCTACTATACCAGGGCTCAGTGTGTCTCTGCCCATCACAGCCAAGGTGGCTGCTGCCAGCACCAACAGATTCCCCAGGAACTCTAAGTTCACCGCCAGCCACCTGCAGACAGCGCAGGACAGAGGTCAGGGGTTAAGATCACACAGGGTTCATAGCTCAGGTGCCTTATGTATCAAACATATCAGAGTAGTATCTAGGATCCGCTTTTTCCGTTTGGATCACAATGAACAAGATTCCATGGACAGGAAGGGAACTGATCCTACACTCATAGAAAATAGGATTCCAAAAGTGTTATTACTTTGTCCCCATAAGGGAACGCCTTTTGGGTTCCAGATAGAACTCCTTTGGGTTCCAGGTAGAACTCCTTTGGGTTCCAGGTAGAACTCCTTTGGGTTCCAGGTAGAACTCCTTTGGGTTCCAGGTAGAACCCTTTTTCGGTTCCAGGTAGAACTCCTTTGGGTTCCAGGTAGAACCCTTTTTCAGTTCCAGGTAGAACTCTTTTGGGTTCAAGGTAGAACCATCTGTAAAAAGGGTTCTACATGGAACCCAAAAGGGTTATACCTGCAACTTTAAAGGGTTCTTCAGCGGGTTTTCCTATGGGGACAGCCGAAGAACCGTTGAAGGTTCTAGATTAGCCCTCCTACTCTGAGATGCTTAGTACATACCACACCAGATTACAGTGACTACTGCAGTTAGATAATGCATACCACACCAGATTACAGTACTGCAGTTAGTTAGATAATACATACCACACCAGATTACAGTACTGCAGTTAGTTAGATAATGCATACCACACCAGATTACAGTGACTACTGCAGTTAGTTAGATAATACATGCCACACCAGATTACAGTACTGCAGTTAGTTAGATAATACATACCACACCAGATTACAGTGACTGCTGCAGTTAGTTAGATACTACATACCACATCAGATTACAGTACTGCAGTTAGTTAGATAATACATACCACTCCAGATTACAGTCCACCTACCTGGTGGCTACGAAGCGTGGGAAGTACGCTGTCTGGTTGTGGTCAATGCGTACGTTAGCCTGCAGGATGAAGCGTTCCTGCTCTGAGAAGGCCCTGATCACACTGGCCCCCTGGACCGTCTCATTGAAGTGGGTGTAGATGGGAGAACGACTGACTGCCTCTAGCCGACGGAGCTGGCACGATGTAGCCACGTAAAACCTCTACAGGAAAGATGGGGGGGGATGTGGAGAAAACAAATGAATCTTAATCTGACAGACATTGAGGGACAAACAGACAGATAGACATTGAGGGACAGACAGGCAGGCAGACAGACATTCAGAGGGATAGACAGGCAGATAGACATTCAGAGGGACACACAGGCAGGCGGACAGACATTCAGAGGGACATACAGACAGATAGACATTGAGGGACAGGCAGGCAGGCATACAGACATTCAGAGGGACAGACAGGCAGATAGACATTCAGAGGGACACACAGGCAGGCGGACAGACATTCAGAGGGACATACAGACAGATAGACATTGAGGGACAGACAGGCAGGCATACAGACATTCAGAGGGATAGACAGACATTCAGAGGGACATACAGACAGATAGACATTGAGGGACAGACAGGCAGGCAGACAGACATTCAGAGGGATAGACGGGCAGGCAGGCATACAGACATTCAGAGGGACAGACAGGCAGATAGACATTCAGAGGGACAGATAGGCAGGCAGACAGACAGACATTCAGAGGGACAGGCAGGCAGGCAGGCAGGCAGCCATACAGATATTCAGAGGTACAGACAGACAGACAGACAGACAGACAGACAGACAGACAGACAGACAGGCAGGCAGGCAGGCAGGCAGGCAGGCAGGCAGACAGGCATTCAGACGGACGGACGGACGGTGTATTTTACATATTGAACCTGTAAAACGGAGCTGGGTTCTAATAATGTGTATTTGAGTATCTGGCTTTTAAAATACTTTTTCTGTCTATTTGAGTATTTTCAAGTCCACCGCCCCACGTAAATACATTTATTTGAGTATTTGAATGGTTATTGGTAAAAACCAAATAGTCTACCAAATTGTATTTGAGAGTATTTTCAAATACTTATTTCAAATACTATTCAAATACCTGGGTTAAATGCATGGGAGTGTATTTTAATCAGTGTATTTGAGTATTTTCAAATAATATCCAACTGTATTTAGAAATACGTTAAAACATTAAACTACTTGTTTTTTCAAATATTTTCAAATTAAGAAAATATGAATACTTACTTCAAACATATGTGAAAGTAATTGAGATATTTGACAAAGTATTTGAAGCCAGCTCTACTGTAATCCTACCTGTATGAATGAAGTAGTATTGAACCCAGCACTACTGTAATCCTACCTGTATGAATGAAGTAATATTGAACCCAGCAATACTGTAATCCTACCTGTATGAATGAAGTAGTATTGAACCCAGCTCTACTGTAATCCTACCTGTATGAATGAAGTAGTATTGAACCCAGCTCTACTGTAATCCTACCTGTATGAATGAAGTAGTATTGAACCCAGCACTACTGTAATCCTACCTGTATGAATGAAGTAGTATTGAACGCAGCTCTACTGTAATCCTACCTGTATGAATGAAGTAGTATTGAACCCAGCTCTACTGTAATCCTACCTGTATGAATGAAGTAGTATTGAACCCAGCTCTACTGTAATCCTACCTGTATGAATGAAATAGTATTGAACCCAGCTCTACTGTAATCCTACCTGTATGAATGAAGTAGTATTGAACCCAGCTCTACTGTAATCCTACCTGTATGAATGAAATAGTATTGAACCCAGCTCTACTGTAATCCTACCTGTATGAATGAAATAGTATTGAACCCAGCTCTACTGTAATCCTACCTGTATGAATGAAGTAGTATTGAACCCAGCTCTACTGTAATCTTACCTGTATGAATGAAGTAGTATTGAACCCAGCTCTACTGTAATCCTACCTGTATGAATGAAGTAGTATTGAACCCAGCTCTACTGTAATCCTACCTGTATGAATGAAGTAGTATTGAACCCAGCTCTACTGTAATCCTACCTGTATGAATGAAGTAGTATTGAACCCAGCTCTACTGTAATCCTACCTGTATGAATGAAGTAGTATTGAACCCAGCTCTACTGTAAACCTACCTGTATGAATTAAGTAGTATTGAACCCAGCTCTACTGTAATCCTACCTGTATGAATGAAGTAGTATTGAACCCAGCTCTACTGTAATCCTACCTGTATGAATGAAGTAGTATTGAACCCAGCTCTACTGTAATCCTACCTGTATGAATGAAGTAGTATTGAACCCAGCTCTACTGTAAACCTACCTGTATGAATTAAGTAGTATTGAACCCAGCTCTACTGTAATCCTACCTGTATGAATGAAGTAGTATTGAACCCAGCTCTACTGTAATCCTACCTGTATGAATGAAGTAGTATTGAACCCAGCTCTACTGTAATCCTACCTGTATGAATGAAGTAGTATTTGAACACAACTCTACTGTAATCCTACCTGTATGAATGAAATAGTATTTGAACCCAGCTCTACTGTAATCCTACCTGTATGAATGAAATAGTATTTGAACACAACTCTACTGTAATTCTACCTGTATGAATGAAGTAGTATTTGAACACAACTCTACTGTAATCCTACCTGTATGAATGAAATAGTATTTGATCCCAACTCTACTGTAATCCTACCTGTATGAATGAAATAGTATTTGATCCCAACTCTACTGTAATCCTACCTGTATGAATGAAATAGTATTTGATCCCAACTCTACTGTAATCCTACCTGTATGAATGAAATAGTATTTGATCCCAACTCTACTGTAATCCTACCTGTATGAATGAAATAGTATTTGATCCCAACTCTACTGTAATCCTACCTGTATGAATGAAATAGTATTTGATCCCAACTCTACTGTAATCCTACCTGTATGAATGAAATAGTATTGAATCCAGCTCTACTGTAATCTTACCTGTATGAATGCGTAGAGCAGTGTGAGCGGCAGCAGAATCACCCCAGCGAAGGGCATGGCCACCAGAACGATGATGCAGACCTCTAGCAGTTTGAACAGGTATCCCAGCATCATCTTCAGACCATCAGGGATCATACAGTCAATGGCATCCACCTCGAATAATTATTACAATACATGGTATTTAGCATACGAGTTATATATACTTTGACGACTATCACTACTATTACTACTACTACTACTACTACTACTACTACTATTACTACTACTACTACTAATAGTAGTTGTACTACTATTACAACTACTACAACTACTACTACTACTAATATTACAACTACTACTACAATTACAACTACTATTACAACTACTACTATTACAATTACTATAATTTATACTACTACCATTAAAACTACTATTACAACTACTACTATTACAATTACAACAACTACTACTACTACTACTACAATTACAACAACAACTACTAATATTACAACCACTATTAGTACTACTACTACTACTACTATTACAATTACTACTACTACTACTACTATTACAACTACTATTACACCTACTACTACTACTACTACTACTACTATTACAACTAATACTACTACTACTACAATTACAACAACAACTACTACTATTACAACTGCTACTACTACTACTACTACTATTACAACGACTACTACAATTACAGCTACTACTACTACAACTACTACTACTACAATTACAACAACAACTACTACTATTACTACTACTGATACTACTACTACTACTACAATTACAACAACAACTACTACTACTATTACAACTACTATTACAACTACTATTACAACTACTACTACAATTACAACAACAACTACTACTATTACAACTACTACTACAATTACAACAACAACTACTACTATTACAACTACTATTACAACTACTACTATTACAACTACTATTACAACTACTACTATTACAACTACTATTACAACTACTACTACTACTACTATTACAACTACTACTATTACAACTACTACTACTATTACAACTACTACTATTACAACTACTACTATTACAACTACTACTATTACAACTACTATTACAACTACAACTATTACAACTACTATTACAACTACTATTACAACTACTACTATTACAACTACTATTACAACTACTACTACAACTACTACTATTACAACTACTACTATTACAACTACTACTATTAATATTACTGCTACTACCATTACAACTACTACTATTACAACTACAACTATTACAACTACTACTATTACAACTACTATTACAACTACTACTATTACAACTACTACTATTAATATTACAACAACTACTACTATTACAACTACTATTACAACTACTACTATTACAACTACTATTACAACTACTACTATTACAACTACTACTATTAATATTACAACAACTACTACTATTACAACTACAACTATTACAACTACTATTACAACTACTACTATTACAACTACTATTACAACTACAACTATTAATATTACTGCTACTACCATTACAACTACAACTATTACAACTACTACTATTACAACTACTACTATTACAACTACAACTATTAATATTACTGCTACTACCATTACAACTACTACTATTACAACTACAACTATTACAACTACTACTATTACAACTACTATTACAACTACTACTATTACAACTACTATTACAACTACTACTATTACAACTACTATTACAACTACTACAACTATTACAACTACTACTATTAATATTACTGCTATTAATATTACAACAACTACTACTATTACAACTACTACTATTACAACTACTACTATTACAACTACTATTACAACTACTACTATTACAACTACTATTACAACTACTACAACTATTACAACTACTACAACTACTACAACTACTATTACAACTACTACTATTAATATTACTGCTATTAATATTACAACAACTACTACTATTACAACTACTACTACAATGACAACAACAACTACTACTATTACAACTACTATTACAACTACTATTACAACTACTACTATTACAACTACTACTATTACAACTACTACTACTATTACAATTACAACTACTACTACTACTACAACTACTACAACTACTATTACAACTACTACTACTACTACAACTACTACAACTATTACAACTACTACTACTACTACAACTACTACAACTATTACAACTACTACTACTACTACAACTACTACAACTATTACAACTACTATTACAACTACTATTACAACTACTACTATTACAACTACTATTACAACTACTACTATTACAACTACTACTACTATTACAACTACTACAACTATTACAACTACTATTACAACTACTATTACTACTACTACTATTACAACTACTACTATTACAACTACTACTATTACAACTACTATTACAACTACTATTACTACTACTACTATTACAACTACTATTACAACTACTACTACTACTACTATTACTACTACTACTATTACAACTACTATTACAACTACTATTACTACTATTACAACTACTATTACAACTACTACTACTACTACTATTACAACTACTATTACAACTACTACTACTACTACTATTACTACTACTACTATTACAACTACTACTACTACTACTATTACAACTACTACTATTACAACTACTATTACAACTACTATTACTACTACTACTATTACAACTACTATTACAACTACTATTACAACTACTATTACTACTACTACTATTACAACTACTATTACAACTACTATTACAACTACTATTACTACTACTACTATTACAACTACTATTACAACTACAACTATTACAACTACTATTACAACTACTACTATTACAACTACTACTACAACTACTACTACTATTACAACTACTACTACAACTACTACTACTATTACAACTACTACAACAACTACTACTACAACTACTACAACTATTACAACTACTATTACAACTACTATTACAACTACTACTATTACAACTACTATTACAACTACTACTATTACAACTACTACTACAACTACTACTACTATTACAACTACTACAACTATTACAACTACTATTACTACTACTACTACTACTACTACTATTACAACTACTACTATTACAACTACTATTACAACTACTATTACTACTACTACTATTACAACTACTATTACAACTACTACTACTATTACAACTACTACAACTATTACAACTACTATTACAACTACTATTACTACTACTACTATTGCAACTACTACTACTATTACAACTACTATTACTATTACAACTACTACAACTATTACAACTACTATTACTACTACTACTACGACTACTACTATTACAACTACAACTATTACAACTACTATTACTACTACTACAACTACTACTACTATTACAACTACAACTATTACAACTACTATTACAACTACTACTATTACAACTACTACTACTATTACAACTACTACTACTATTACAACTACTATTACTACTACTACTACTACTACTACTATTACAACTACAACTATTACAACTACTATTACAACTACTACTATTACAACTACTACTACTATTACAACTACTACAACTATTACAACTACTATTACTACTACTACTACTACTACTACTATTACAACTACAACTATTACAACTACTATTACAACTACTACTATTACAACTACTACAACTATTACAACTACTATTACAACTACTACAACTATTACAACTACTATTACAACTACAACTATTACAACTACTACTACTATTACAACTACTATTACAGCTACTACAACTACTACTACTATTACAACTACAACTATTACAACTACTACTACTATTACAACTACTATTACAGCTACTACAACTACTACTACTATTACAACTACTACAACTACTACAACTACTACTACTATTACAACTACTACAACTATTACAACTACTACAACTACTACAACTATTACAACTACTACAACTACTACAACTACTATTACTACTACTACTATTACAACTACTACTATTACAACAACTACTACTACTATTACAACTACTATTACAACTACTATTACAACTACTACTATTACAACTACAACTATTACAACTACTACTATTACAACTACTATTACAACTACTACTACTATTACAACTACTATTACAGCTACTACAACTACTACTATTACAACTACAACTATTACAACTACTATTACAACTACTACTACTATTACAACTACTATTACAGCTACTACAACTACTACTACTATTACAACTACTACAACTACTACAACTACTACTACTATTACAACTACTACAACTATTACAACTACTACAACTACTACAACTATTACAACTACTACAACTACTACAACTACTACAACTACTACTACTATTACAACTACTACAACTATTACAACTACTACTACTATTACAACTACTACAACTACTACAACTACTACAACTACTACTACTATTACAACTACTACAACTATTACAACTACTACAACTACTACTACTATTACAACTACTATTACAACTACTATTACAACTACAACTATTACAACTACTACTACTATTACAACTACTATTACTACTACTATTACAACTACTATTACAACTACTACTACTATTACAACTACTATTACAACTACTACTATTACAACTACTATTACAACTACTATTACAACTACTATTACAACTACTATTACAACAACTACTACAATTACAACTACTATTACAACTACTACAACTACTACTACTATTACAACTACAACTATTACAACTACTACTATTACAACTACTATTACAACTACTATTACAACTACTATTACAACAACTACTACAATTACAACTACTATTACAACTACTACAACTACTACTACTATTACAACTACAACTATTACAACTACTATTACAACTACTATTACAACTACTATTACAACTACTATTACAACTACTACTACTATTACAACTACTATTACAACTACTACTATTACAACTACTATTACAACTACTATTACAACTACTATTACAACAACTACTACAATTACAACAACTACAACTACTACTACTTTTACAACTACTACTAAAATTACAACAACAACTACAATCACAACTACTACCACTTTTACAACTATTCCTACTACTACTACTACTACTAATATTACTACTACTACTACTAATATTACTACTACTACCATTACAACTACTATTACAACTACTACTATTACAACTACTACTACTACTACTGCTGCTTCTACTACTACTACTACTGCTTCTACTACTACTACTACTACTACTACTATTACAAATACTGCTACTATTACAACTGCTACTATTACGACTACTAGTGTATTGGTGACCCCAGCTGGATTCGAATCGACCTCTCTCGGAAAAGCTGTTGAGGAGGTTCCCTGAGGATGTGTCTTTGAAAAAGGCCATGGGGAAACTAAACACACACACACACACACACACACACACACACACACACACACACACACACACACACACACACACACACACACACACACACAGAACCCACCTCCTTGGAGAAGCGGTTCAGCAGGTTTCCTGAGGGTGTGACCTCGAAGAAGGCCATGGGGGAATGCAGGACGTTGTTGAGGAGGTCCAGGTGGAGGTGGCGAGAAGCGATTATCCCCCCCAGAGAGATGACCACTGTGGTGCCAAAGATAGACACACCTAGATGGGGTGAGAGAGGGAGAGGTTAGAGTAATGAAGGAAGGGGGGGAGAGATAGGGAGAGGGGTTAGAGGAATGAAGGAATGGGGGAGAGATAGGGAGAGGGGTTAGAGAAATGAAGGAATGTGGGAGAGATAGGGAGAGGGGTTAGAGAAATGAAGGAATGGGGGGAGAGAGAGGGAGAGGGGTTAGAGAAATGAAGGAATGGGGAGAGAGAGGGAGAGGGGTTAGCGAAATGAGGGAATGTGGGAGAGAGAGGGAGAGGGGTTAGAGAAATGAAGGAATGTGAGAGAGAGAGGGAGAGGGGTTAGAGAAATGAAGGAATGTGGGAGAGAGAGGGAGAGGGGTTAGAGAAATGAAGGAATGTGGGAGAGAGGTGAGAGAAATGAAGGAGTGGTGGGAGAGAGGGGGTCCACACCTGTCCAACCACACCTATCTAACCTTACCTGTCCAACCACACCTGTCCAACCACACCTGTCCAACTACACCTGTCCAACCACACCTATCTAACCTTACCTGTCCAACCACACCTATCTAACCTTACCTGTCCAACCACACCTATCTAACCTTACCTGTCCAACCACACCTATCTAACCGTACCTGTCCAACCACACCTGTCCAACCACACCTATCTAACCTTACATGTCCATCCACACCTGTCCAACCACACCTATCTAACCTTACCTGTCCAACCACACCTGTCCAACCACACCTATCTAACCTTACCTGTCCAACCACACCTGTCCAACCACACCTATCTAACCTTACCTGTCCAACCACACCTGTCCAACCACACCTGTCTAACTACACCTGTCCAACCACACCTGTCTAACCACACCTGTCCAACCACACCTGTCCAACCACACCTGTCTAACCACACCTGTCCAACCACACCTATCTAACCTTACCTGTCCAAACACACATGTCTAACCACACCTGTCTAACCACACCTATCTAACCTTACCTGTCCAAACACACATGTCTAACCACACCTGTCTAACCACACCTATCTAACCTTACCTATCCAACCACACCTGTCCAACCACACCTGTCTAACCCTGCAGCTCAGGTACTGGTCTTTAGTGACATCATCATAACCCTCCTTGCCCCGCCCCTAACCCACCTTGAGCGAACCCCAGGGCTCCGAACACGCCCAGTTTCAGGTCTGTGTCGATCTGGGTGCCGTTGATGATTGGATCGTCGGCCCAGACGCTAAGCCAATAGTTGTAGGCGAGGGAGGCGGCCTGCTGGAATGCATACAGGAAGACTATGGGGATGATCAGAGCCAGACCGATGGTCCTGAAGTACTCCACATACATCTCTAGTTTCACCTAGAGGGAGAGAGGGGGAGAGAGAGAGGGAGAGAGAGAGAGAGAGAGGGAGAGAGAGAGAGGGGGGGAGAGAGGGAGAGAGGGAGAGAGAGAGAGAGAGAGAGAGAGAGAGAGGGAGAGAGAGAGGGAGAGAGAGAGGGGGAGAGAGGGAGCGAGTGGGAGAGAGGGGGAGAGAGGGAGAGAGGGGGAGAGGGAGAGAGGGAGAGGGGGGGAGAGGGAGAGGGAGGGAGAGAAGGGGGGCAGAGAGAGGGGGAGAGGGAGAGAGAGAGTGAGAGAGAGAGAGGGGGAGAGGAACACAGTAATTACTTCAGTACTCACCTTTCCTATGTTAGCCTACTGCACTGCTCACCTTGTCTGTAGTCTGTCAGTACTGCACTGCTCACCTTGTCTGTAGTCTGTCAGTACTGTACTGCTCACCTTGTCTGTAGTCTGTCAGTACTGCACTGCTCACCTTATCTGTAGTCTGTCAGTACTGTACTGCTCACATTGTCTGTAGTCTGTCAGTACTGTACTGCTCACCTTGTCTGTAGTCTGTCAGTACTGCACTGCTCACCTTGTCTGTAGTCTGTCAGTACTGTACTGCTCACCTTGTCTGTAGTCTGTCAGTACTGTACTACTCACCTTGTCTGTAGTCTGTCAGTACTGTACTGCTCACCTTGTCTGTAGTCTGTCAGTACTGTACTGCTCACCTTGTCTGTAGTCTGTCAGTACTGTACTGCTCACCTTGTCTGTAGTCTGTCAGTACTGTACTGCTCACCTTGTCTGTAGTCTGTCAGTACTGTACTGCTCACCTTGTCTGTAGTCTGTCAGTACTGTACTGCTCACCTTGTCTGTCAGTAGTTATGTGTCAGTACTGTACTGCTCACCTTGTCTGTAGTCTGTCAGTACTGCTCACCTTGTCTGTAGTCTGTCAGTACTGCTCACCTTGTCTGTAGTCTGTCAGTACTGCTCACCTTGTCTGTAGTCTGTCAGTACTCTACTGCTCACCTTGTCTGTAGTCTGTCAGTAGTTATGTGTCAGTACTGTACTACTCACCCTTCCTGTGTTGGCCTTGTCAGCCTCTGTCAGTTTCCCCAGGTCTTCCTGTCCCTGGTCCTCTGTGTCTGAGATGGCCTCCATGGCCTGAACACTGGCACTACTCATCATGTCTCCACTGAGAGAAAGAGAGAGAGAAGATAGAAAATAGAGAGAAAAAAATATATATATAAAGAGAGAGAGAGAAGATAGAAAATATATAGAGAGAAGATAGAAAATATATAGAGAGAGAAGATATAAAATAGAGAGAGAAAATAGAAAATAGAGAGAGAGAAAATAGAGAGAGAAAGAGAGAGAGAGAGAGAGAGAGAGAGAGTATGTAAAAAGGAGAATTGATAAGACCCAGGGAGCTTTCTTGGAGCAGTGTTAATAAGCTGTCTGGCTCATGAACCTGGTACTGCCAACCCCAAATACCACAGCTAAGTTGAACCCTCCTGTTGGGGACTCTCAGTGTGTTTGTTGAAGGTCAGGAGTCATACCTAATGAGCTGCTCCTGAGAAAGATCTATGGAGAAGTCTGTCATACTCAGACGAGATACCGACTTCCTGGTTCCTGTAAACAACAACAACGTGATGTCAGCACAGTTTAGACATGGGTCCTTCCTGCCTGTCAGATAACGGTTCAGTTTGGTAGTAATATCATGACAGAGTTCGGGCTAGGTAATGAAATGAGGAGCTCAGTTTGGTAGTAATATCATGACAGAGTTCAGGCTAGGTAATGAAATGAGGAGCTCAGTTTGGTAGTAATATCATGACAGAGTTCGGGCTAGGTAATGAAATGAGCAGCTCAGTTTGGTAGTAATATCATGATAGAGTTCGGGCTAGGTAATGAAATGAGGAGCTCCGTTTGGTAGTAATATCATGACAGAGTTCGGGCTAGGTAATGAAATGAGGAGCTCAGTTTGGTAGTAATATCATGACAGAGTTCAGGCTAGGTAATGAAATGAGGAGCTCAGTTTGGTAGTAATATCATGACAGAGTTCGGGCTAGGTAATGAAATGAGGAGCTCAGTTTGGTAGTAATATCATGACAGAGTTCGGGCTAGGTAATGAAATGAGGAGCTTAGTTTGGTAGTAATATCATGACAGAGTTCGGGCTAGGTAATGAAATGAGGAGCTCGGTTTGGTAGTAATATCATGACAGAGTTCGGGCTAGGTAATGAAATGAGGAGCTCAGTTTGGTAGTAATATCATGACAGAGTTCGGGCTAGGTAATGAAATGAGGAGCTCCGTTTGGTAGTAATATCATGACAGAGTTCGGGCTAGGTAATGAAATGAGGAGTTCAGTTTGGTAGTAATATCATGACAGAGTTCGGGCTAGGTAATGAAATGAGGAGCTCTACTACACACCAGCTTCAAGGTAATTTTTTACATATGTAGGATCTTAATTTGATCACTCTTTTGTTGCTGAGAATTGTTCTGCACCGCAGGACATGCAGAGAGCTTCATGATTTAAATAAATTCCCTGAAAACCTGCACCAACACACGGTCATGGTAACAGTATTGCTCTTTTCATGTAGCCTCATTTTGGCCTGCTAATAGCCTAACCACCAATCAAGAAACATTATTAACGTTCAAATCCTTTTGTTGCAGCATTATTTTGCGGCGCCAATAATGGTCAAATTAAGATCCCTCATATGTAGTTTGTTTTGAATAAACTTCTACTAAACACCTCTCTAGCCAATCGAAACACTGCTTGATCACCAGGTGGTTGTAGCCTGTTGAGAGTGTTCCATCTCTCTCCTCACCTCTGTGTGAGCGCTCCTTGCGCTCGTTCCCGGCGAAGAGTCTGATGAACTCAGCGAAGGCCCCGTCACGTGCCATCAGCTCCAGGTAGGAGCCCCTCTCAGTGATCTCTCCCTCCACCATCACCAGGATCAGATCTGCCTGGGGCAGGAAGCTCAGACCGTGGGTCACCAGGACACGAGTCTGAAGGTTTAGAGAGAACACATGGTAGTCTGAAGGTTTAGAGAACACATGGTAGTCTGAAGGTTTAGAGAGAACACATGGTAGTCTGAAGGTTTAGAGAGAACACATGGTAGTCGGAAGGTTTAGAGAACACATTGTAGTCTGAAGGTTTAGAAAGAACACATGGTGGTCTGAAGGTTTAGAGAGAACACATGGTTGTCTGAAGGTTTAGAGAGAACACATGGTAGTCTGAAGGTTTAGAGAGAACACGTGGTAGTCTGAAGGTTTAGAGAGAACACATGGTAGTCTGAAGGTTTAGAGAGAACGTGGTAGTCTGAAGGTTTAGAGAGAACACATGGTAGTCTGAAGGTTTAGAGAGAACACATGGTAGTCTGAAGGTTTAGAGAACACATGGTAGTCTGAAGGTTTAGAGAACACATGGTAGTCTGAAGGTTTAGAGAACACATGGTAGTCTGAAGGTTTAGAGAGAACACATGGTAGTCTGAAGGTTTAGAGAGAACACATGGTAGTCTGAAGGTTTAGAGAACACATGGTAGTCTGAAGGTTTAGAGAGAACACACATGGTAGTCTGAAGGTTTAGAGAGAACACATGGTAGTCTGAAGGTTTAGAGAACACATGGTAGTCTGAAGGTTTAGAGAGAACACATGGTAGTCTGAAGGTTTAGAGAGAACACATGGTAGTCTGAAGGTTTAGAGAGAACACATGGTGGTCTGAAGGTTTAGAGAGAACACATGGTAGTCTGAAGGTTTAGAGAGAACACATGGTGGTCTGAAGGTTTAGAGAACACATGGTAGTCTGAAGGTTTAAAGAGAACACATGGTAGTCTGAACGTTTAGAGAACACATGGTAGTCTGAAGGTTTAGAGAGAACACATGGTAGTCTGAAGGTTTAGAGAGAACACATGGTAGTCTGAAGGTTTAGAGAACACATGGTAGTCTGAAGGTTTAGAGAACACATGGTAGTCTGAATGTTTAGAGAGAACACACGGTAGTCTGAATGTTTAGAGAGAACACATGGTAGTCTGAAGGTTTAGAGAACACATGGTAGTCTGAATGTTTAGAGAGAACACACGGTAGTCTGAATGTTTAGAGAGAACACATGGCGGTCTGAAGGTTTAGAGAGAACACATGGTAGTCTGAATGTTTAGAGAGAACACATGGTAGTCTGAATGTTTAGAGAGAACACACGGTAGTCTGAATGTTTAGAGAGAACACATGGCGGTCTGAAGGTTTAGAGAGAACACATGGTAGTCTGAATGTTTAGAGAGAACACATGGTAGTCTGAATGTTTAGAGAGAACACATGGTAGTCTGAAGGTTTAGAGAACACGTGGTAGTCTGAAGGTTTAGAGAACACATGGTGGTCTGAATGTTTAGAGAGAACACATGGTAGTCTGAAGGTTTAGAGAGAACACACATGGTAGTCTGAAGGTTTAGAGAGAACACATGGTAGTCTGAAGGTTTAGAGAGAACACATGGTAGTCTGAAGGTTTAGAGAGAACACATGGTAGTCTGAAGGTTTAGAGAGAACACATGGTAGTCTGAAGGTTTAGAGAGAACACACATGGTAGTCTGAAGGTTTAGAGAGAACACATGGTAGTCTGAAGGTTTAGAGAGAACACACATGGTAGTCTGAATGTTTGGAGAACACATGGTAGTCTGAAGGTTTAGAGAGAACACATGGTAGTCTGAAGGTTTAGAGAGAACACATGGTAGTCTGAAGGTTTAGAGAGAACACATGGTAGTCTGAAGGTTTAGAGAGAACACATGGTAGTCTGAAGGTTTAGAGAGAACACATGGTAGTCTGAAGGTTTAGAGAGAACACATGGTAGTCTGAAGGTTTAGAGAGAACACATGGTTGTCTGAAGGTTTAGAGAGAACACATGGTAGTCTGAAGGTTTAGAGAGAACACATGGTAGTTTGGAGGTTTAGAGAACACATGGTGGTCTGAAGGTTTAGAGAGAACACATGGTGGTCTGAAGGTTTAGAGAGAACACATGGTAGTCTGAATGTTTAGAGAGAACACATGGTAGTCTGAAGGTTTAGAGAGAACACATGGTAGTCTGAAAGTTTAGAGAACACATTGTAGTCTGAAGGTTTAGAGAGAACACATGGTAGTCTGACTGCATAAATCAGAAACAGACTTAGGCCGGGATCCAGCAGACACTGAACACACAGACACTGAACACACAGACACTGAACACACAGACACTGAACACACAGACTCCGAAACACACAGACACTGAACACACAGACACTGAACACACAGACACTGAACACTGGACACTGAACACACAACACACAAACACTGAACACACAGACACTGAACACACAGACACTGAACACACAGCTGTTAGATCATATCGATCCATTTCAGTAGCTGGAGGAGACTGACAGGAGTAGTTTGTGTCTTTATGGAACATTTACACACATGAATGTTGTACACACACTGTTGCCTGTTAAATAATAACCTGGTCTTTGAGCAGTCCTTTAGGACCAAACACCCTCTCAAATATGTGTTGACCCACGTGGGCGTCGACGGCAGACAGAGGGTCGTCTAGGAGATAGACGTCAGCCTTCCTGTACACGGCCCTGGCCAGACTGACTCTCTGCTTCTGACCACCTGATAGATTCAGACCCTGGGATGGGAGAGGAGGAGAGGGAGAGAGAGGAGGAGAAGGAGTGTGAGGGGGAGGGAGAGAGAGGGGAGGGAGGGAGGGAGGGAGGGAGGGAGGGGGGAGGAGGAGAAGGAGTGTGAGGGGGAGGGAGAGAGAGGGGAGAGAGGGGGGAGGAGGAGAAGGAGTGTGAGGGGGAGGGAGAGAGGGGGAGGGAGGGAGGGAGGGAGAGAGAGAGGGGGGAGAGAAGGGGGAGGAGGAGAAGGAGTGTGAGGGGGGAGGGAGAGGGAAGGGAGGGAGCGAGGGAGGGGGAGAACGAGTGTGAAGGGGAGGGAGAGAGGGGAGGGAGGGAGGGAGGGAGAGAGAGAGGGGGGGAGGAGGAGAAGGAGGGAGAGTATGGGAGGAGGGAGAGGGAGGGAGAGATAGAGAGAGAGGGAGGGAGAGAGAAGGGAGACAGAGAGAGAACATATCAGTCAGTGGCCAGACTGACTCTCTGCTTCTCACCCCCTGATTGGTTCAGACTCTGGGGAGAGAAAGGACAACCTTAATGTATTGATTCGTTTCTCTATCTGCAGGATGAAACCTTCCTGAGGTAAAGTACACTATACTCATACAAGACAATGAGTTTCTCTATCTGCAGGATGAAACCTTCCTGAGGTAACGTACACTATACTCATACAAGACAATGAGTTTCTCTATCTGCAGGATGAAACCTTCCTGAGGTAA
>NC_074666.1:99427882-99467468 GCF_029448725.1 Salvelinus fontinalis
CGTACACTATACTCATACAAGACAATGAGTTTCTCTATCTGCAGGATGAAACCTTCATGAGGTAACGTACACTATACTCATACAAGACAATGAGTTTCTCTATCTGCAGGATGAAACCTTCCTGAGGTAACGTACACTATACTCATACAAGACAATGAGTTTCTCTATCTGCAGGATGAAACCTTCCTGAGGTAACGTACACTATACTCATACAAGACAATGAGTTTCTCTATCTGCAGGATGAAACCTTCCTGAGGTAAAGTAAACTATACTCATACAAGACAATGAGTTTCTCTATCTACAGGATGAAACCTTCCTGAGGTAACGTACACTATACTCATACAAGACAATGAGTTTCTCTATCTGCAGGATGAAACCTTCCTGAGGTAACGTACACTATACTCATACAAGACAATGAGTTTCTCTATCTGCAGGATGAAACCTTCCTGAGGTAACGTACACTATACTCATACAAGACAATGAGTTTCTCTATCTGCAGGATGAAACCTTCCTGAGGTAACGTACACTATACTCATACAAGACAATGAGTTTCTCTATCTGCAGGATGAAACCTTCCTGAGGTAACGTACACTATACTCATACAAGACAATGAGTTTCTCTATCTGCAGGATGAAACCTTCCTGAGGTAAAGTAAACTATACTCATACAAGACAATGAGTTTCTCTATCTACAGGATGAAACCTTCCTGAGGTAAAGTAAACTATACTCATACAAGACAATGAGTTTCTCTATCTGCAGGATGAAACCTTCCTGAGGTAAAGTAAACTATACTCATACAAGACAATGAGTTTCTCTATCTGCAGGATGAAACCTTCCTGAGGTAAAGTAAACTATACTCATACAAGACAATGAGTTTCTCTATCTGCAGGATGAAACCTTCATGAGGTAACGTACACTATACTCATACAAGACAATGAGTTTCTCTATCTGCAGGATGAAACCTTCATGAGGTAAAGTAAACTATACTCATACAAGACAATGAGTTTCTCTATCTGCAGGATGAAACCTTCATGAGGTAACGTACACTATACTCATACAAGACAATGAGTTTCTCTATCTGCAGGATGAAACCTTCATGAGGTAACGTACACTATACTCATACAAGACAATGAGTTTCTCTATCTGCAGGATGAAACCTTCATGAGGTAAAGTAAACTATACTCATACAAGACAATGAGTTTCTCTATCTGCAGGATGAAACCTTCATGAGGTAACGTACACTATACTCATACAAGACAATGAGTTTCTCTATCTGCAGGATGAAACCTTCATGAGGTAACGTACACTATACTCATACAAGACAATGAGTTTCTCTATCTGCAGGATGAAACCTTCATGAGGTAACGTACACTATACTCATACAAGACAATGAGTTTCTCTATCTACAGGATGAAACCTTCCTGAGGTAACGTACACTATACTCATACAAGACAATGAGTTTCTCTATCTGCAGGATGAAACCTTCCTGAGGTAACGTACACTATACTCATACAAGACAATGAGTTTCTCTATCTACAGGATGAAACCTTCCTGAGGTAACGTACACTATACTCATACAAGACAATGAGTTTCTCTATCTGCAGGATGAAACCTTCATGAGGTAACGTACACTATACTCATACAAGACAATGAGTTTCTCTATCTGCAGGATGAAACCTTCCTGAGGTAACGTACACTATACTCATACAAGACAATGAGTTTCTCTATCTGCAGGATGAAACCTTCCTGAGGTAACGTACACTATACTCATACAAGACAATGAGTTTCTCTATCTGCAGGATGAAACCTTCCTGAGGTAACGTACACTATACTCATACAAGACAATGAGTTTCTCTATCTGCAGGATGAAACCTTCCTGAGGTAACGTACACTATACTCATACAAGACAATGAGTTTCTCTATCTGCAGGATGAAACCTTCCTGAGGTAACGTACACTATACTCATACAAGACAATGAGTTTCTCTATCTGCAGGATGAAACCTTCCTGAGGTAACGTACACTATACTCATACAAGACAATGAGTTTCTCTATCTGCAGGATGAAACCTTCCTGAGGTAACGTACACTATACTCATACAAGACAATGAGTTTCTCTATCTACAGGATGAAACCTTCATGAGGTAAAGTACACTATACTCATACAAGACAATGAGTTTCTCTATCTGCAGGATGAAACCTTCCTGAGGTAAAGTAAACTATACTCATACAAGACAATGAGTTTCTCTATCTACAGGATGAAACCTTCATGAGGTAACGTACACTATACTCATACAAGACAATGAGTTTCTCTATCTGCAGGATGAAACCTTCATGAGGTAACGTACACTATACTCATACAAGACAATGAGTTTCTCTATCTGCAGGATGAAACCTTCATGAGGTAACGTACACTATACTCATACAAGACAATGAGTTTCTCTATCTACAGGATGAAACCTTCCTGAGGTAACGTACACTATACTCATACAAGACAATGAGTTTCTCTATCTGCAGGATGAAACCTTCCTGAGGTAACGTACACTATACTCATACAAGACAATGAGTTTCTCTATCTACAGGATGAAACCTTCCTGAGGTAACGTACACTATACTCATACAAGACAATGAGTTTCTCTATCTGCAGGATGAAACCTTCATGAGGTAACGTACACTATACTCATACAAGACAATGAGTTTCTCTATCTGCAGGATGAAACCTTCCTGAGGTAACGTACACTATACTCATACAAGACAATGAGTTTCTCTATCTGCAGGATGAAACCTTCCTGAGGTAACGTACACTATACTCATACAAGACAATGAGTTTCTCTATCTGCAGGATGAAACCTTCCTGAGGTAACGTACACTATACTCATACAAGACAATGAGTTTCTCTATCTGCAGGATGAAACCTTCCTGAGGTAACGTACACTATACTCATACAAGACAATGAGTTTCTCTATCTGCAGGATGAAACCTTCCTGAGGTAACGTACACTATACTCATACAAGACAATGAGTTTCTCTATCTGCAGGATGAAACCTTCCTGAGGTAACGTACACTATACTCATACAAGACAATGAGTTTCTCTATCTGCAGGATGAAACCTTCCTGAGGTAACGTACACTATACTCATACAAGACAATGAGTTTCTCTATCTACAGGATGAAACCTTCCTGAGGTAAAGTAAACTATACTCATACAAGACAATGAGTTTCTCTATCTGAAGGATGAAACCTTCCTGAGGTAAAGTAAACTATACTCATACAAGACAATGAGTTTCTCTATCTGCAGGATGAAACCTTCCTGAGGTAAAGTAAACTATACTCATACAAGACAATGAACGAATTAACGGATGTATACATGCATGAATGTATACAACTAATGAATGAATGAATCAACTAATCAATCAATCAACTGATCAACCAATCAAACAAACAGGGTACACACAGTAAAGAACAGGGTACATTCTCCCTGATCTAACCCTAACCCCCAGCAGACCCCCTCCTGTCCTCACCTTCTCCCTGATCTAAACCTAACCTCCAGCAGACCCCCTCCTGTCCTCACCTTCTCCCTGATCTAACCCTAACCCTAACCCCCAGCAGACCCCCTCCTGTCCTCACCTTCTCCCTGATCTAACCCTAACCCCCACTAGACCCCCTCCTGTCCTCACCTTCTCCCTGATCTAACCCTAACCCCCAGCAGACCCCTTCCTGTCCTCACCTTCTCCCTGATCTAACCCTAACCCCCAGCAGACCCCCTCCTGTCCTCACCTTCTCCCTGATCTAAACCTAACCCCCAGCAGACCCCCTCCTGTCCTCACCTTCTCCCTGATCTAACCCTAACCCCCAGCAGACCCCCTCCTGTCCTCACCTTCTCCCTGATCTAACCCTAACCCCCAGCAGACCCCCTCCTGTCCTCACCTTCTCCCTGATCTAACCCTAACCCCCACTAGACCCCCTCCTGTCCTCACCTTCTCCCTGATCTAAACCTAACCCCCAGTAGACCCCCTCCTGTCCTCACCTTCTCCCTGATCTAACCCTATCCCCTACCAGACCCCCTCCTGTCCTCACCTTCTCCCTGATCTAAACCTAACCCCCAGTAGACCCCCTCCTGTCCTCACCTTCTCCCTGATCTAAACCTAACCCCCAGTAGACCCCCTCCTGTCCTCACCTTCTCCCTGATCTAACCCTATCCCCTACCAGACCCCCTCCTGTCCTCACCTTCTCCCTGATCTAACCCTATCCCCTACCAGACCCCCTCCTGTCCTCACCTTCTCCCTGATCTAACCCTATCCCCTACCAGACCCCCTCCTGTCCTCACCTTCTCCCTGATCTAAACCTAACCCCCAGTAGACCCCCTCCTGTCCTCACCTTCTCCCTGATCTAAACCTAACCCCCACTAGACCCCCTCCTGTCCTCACCTTCTCCCTGATCTAAACCTAACCCCCAGTAGACCCCCTCCTGTCCTCACCTTCTCCCTGATCTAACCCTATCCCCTACCAGACCCCCTCCTGTCCTCACCTTCTCCCTGATCAAACCCTAACCCCCACTAGACCCCCTCCTGTCCTCACCTTCTCCCTGATCTAACCCTAACCCCCACTAGACCCCCTCCTGTCCTCACCTTCTCCCTGATCTAACCCTATCCCCTACCAGACCCCCTCCTGTCCTCACCTTCTCCCTGATCTAACCCTAACCCCCAGCAGACCCCTTCCTGTCCTCACCTTCTCCCTGATCTAACCCTAACCCCCAGCAGACCCCTTCCTGTCCTCACCTTCTCCCTGATCTAACCCTAACCCCCAGCAGACCCCTTCCTGTCCTCACCTTCTCCCTGATCTAACCCTAACCCCCAGCAGACCCCCTCCTGTCCTCACCTTCTCCCCTATCTCAGTGCCGTCTCCAGCAGGCAGGATCTCCAGGTCTGGCAGCAGGGCACAGGCCTCCACCACTCTGTGGTACCAGCTCTCCTTCCTCTCCTGACCAAACACTATGTTGTCTTTCAGGGTGGCATTCTGGATCCACGCCTGCTGAGGTACATAGGCCACAGAGCCCTGGAGAGAGAGAGAGAGGGGGGCAGAGAGAGAGAGAGAGAGATGGGGAGAGGGAGGGAAAGAGAGAGAGAGAGAGAGCGGGAGGGAAAGAGAGAGAGAGAGCGATGGAGAGAGAGGGGGAGATAAGGGGGGAGAGAGGCAGTGATAGAGCGAGAGAGAGACACCAGGTAGGTAATATTAATTATCAGGTAGAACAGAAAACCAGCAGTACTCTGGTCCTCCAGGAATCGAGTTTGACACCCTTGCACTAAGGTATTGTAGCAGTACCCACCTTGACTGAGACGTGACCACTCCTCTTCTCTGTCTCCCCAAGCATGGCTGATAGCAGGGAGGACTTCCCACCTCCTACATGTCCCACCACAGCTACCAGAGACCCCTTCTTCACCCTCACGTTGATCCTCATCAGGCAGGGAGGACCTTCCTTAGACCAGCCAAACGTACCGCTGTCTATCACCACCCCATCACCATCTGGGAGGGAGAGGGAGAGGCAGGGAGAGGCAGGGAGAGGAGGGAGGGGAGGGGAGGGAGAGGGAGAGGAGAGGAGGGGGAGCGGAGGGAGATGGGAGGAGAAGAGAGGAGGGAGAGGGGAGGAGAGGGAGAGGAGGGGGAGCAAGATGTGGAGAGAGAGAAAAGGGTAGAGAAAGAGAGATATGTAGTAAAAAAGAAAGTAAAAAAAAACATATCTTTGAGAAACCCATTTCCTTTTCTGTTTATCTGTATGTGTGTGTGTGAGAGTGTGAGTGTGAGTGTGTGTGTGTGTTCTCACCAGGGCTGTATGGTTCTCTATCTACGTCGTCAGGCTTCAGCTCATCCTGGCACAGGAACTTTCCCAGGCGCCTCAGGGAGACAATGGCCTGCACACACAAATACTTGAATGAAAGACATTTCAAATGATTTTCAATCATCTGTTAATGATAAACCTTGCCAGGGCCACATTGTTTTGTTTGGTCCCTTAGTGATGACATCACCATGGCGTGACCCCTGACTGACCTGCATGGTGGTGCTCATAGCGAAGGGCAGCTGGCTGAGGGGTGTCTTCAAAATGTTGATGAGAGCCATGGAAACGAACACCTTCTGGGCGTCGAGGATGTTCTTATCATCGATGAGGACGTAGACGCTGAACATGGCGAACGCTATCTGTAGGAGCACAGGACATGGTTATGACAGCCTTATGAAGGGTTATGTAGCCTTATGTAGTCGTCTCTTATGTAGTCTCAGGTCAGGAAACAGGTTCGGAGTTAAGTGGAGATGGAGAATTGATAAATTATTGATAGTGACATATGTAATGTTTATGACAGGCTTACGAAGGCTGTACGACAGGTCGTAACTCACCAGGAAGGATGAAGAGTTGAAGGAGGCGATGGAGATGGAGTAGAGGACCTGGGATCTCTTCAGGGCATTGAGTTCTTTCTCCCGGTAACCCAGCACCCTCTCCAGGAAGGCCTGTTCCCAGGCGTAGAACTTCAGGATCTTAATCCCACTCAGGATCTCATTCATCAGCTTGATCCTGCTGTCTGTGTACCGCATCTGGACCTCCTGGGAACACAGAGTAGGGAATTAGTACGGAATATGGAATTCAGAACACTGAATATGGAATTCAGAACACTGAATATGGAATTCAGAACACTGAATATGGAATTCAGAACACTGAATATGGAATTCAGAACACTGAATATGGAATTCAGAACACTGAATATGGAATTCAGAATACTGAATATGGAATTCAGAACACTGAATATGGAATTCAGAACATTGAATATGGAATTCAGAACACTGAATATGGAATTCAGAATACTGAATATGGAATTCAGAACACTGAATATGGAATTCAGAATACTGAATATGGAATTCAGAACACTTTATATGGAATTCAGAATACTGAATATGGAATTCAGAATACTGAATATGGAATTCAGAACACTGAATATGGAATTCAGAACACTGAATATGGAATTCAGAACACTGAATATGGAATTCAGAACACTGAATATGGAACACTGAATATGGAATTCAGAACACTGAATTCAGAACACTGAATATGGAATTCAGAACACTGAATATGGAATTCAGAATACTGAATATGGAATTCAGAATACTGAATATGGAATTCAGAACTCTGAATATGGAATTCAGAACACTGAATATGGAATTCAGAACACTGAATATAGAATTCAGAATACTGAATATGGAATTTTTACCCCCAAGCCATAAGACTCCTGAACAGGTAATCAAATGGCTACCCGGACTATCTGCATTGTGTCCCACCCACCACCCGCCAACCCCTCTTTTACGCTACCGCTACTCTCTGTTCATCATATATGCATAGTCACTTTTACCATATCTACATGTACATACTACCTCAATCAGCCCGACTAACCGGTGTCTGTATGTAGCCTCGCTACTTTTATAGCCTCTCTACTGTATATAGCCTGTCTTTTTACTGTTGTTTAATTTCTTTACTTACCTATTGTTCACCTAATACCTTTTTAAAGAAAAGTTAGATAAATCAGGTCAATTACATCTGTACGGTTTTACGCAATAGAGGATTTTATAATGCCACACGGAACACAAGTAAGTATGCCTGTACATTACAGTAGCGTTAATACCCAATGACAAAGAGCAGTGTGTGGTTGGATGCTGTGTTTCCTCACAATACATCCCAGCCTATTAGAACAGTACTGTATGAGTTACTGTGTAACGCGTCAATGGAAACCAGACATGGTGTATGTAAAGTCATATTAGTTGATCATCAGCCCTTTACCAAGCCTCTGACAGGGTCCTGAGGGGGACTAGGGAGATAGAGAGTCTGTTTATAATATTTAGGAATAGTATTACTGCCAACGATCGGTTATCTGACTAAATAAATGAGAGAATCTCTGGGTTTTATTGGGTTCTGTTTTGTGTGGTTATTCTTCGATTCTAGTGTGTGTGTGTGTGTGTGTGTGTGTGTGTGTGTGTGTGTGTGTTTCTGTTTGTGTGTGTGTGTGTGTGTGTGTGTGTGTGTGTGTGTGTGTGTGTGTGTGTGTGTGTGTGTGTGTGTGTGTGTGTGTGTGTGTGTGTGTGTGTGTGTGTGTTTCTGTTTTTACTATCCAAGTAGGGACCAGAATTTCTAGGAAGGGAAGGATAGTAAAACAAGGAACATTTTGTTGGTCCACACAAGGAAAAGGGCTATTTTAGGCTTATGGGTTAGATTTGGGGTCAGGGTTAGGGTTAGGGTTAGGGGTTGGGGTCAGGGTTAGGGGTTGGGGTCAGGGTCAGGGTTAGGGGTTGGAGTCAGGGTCAGGGGTTGGGGTCAGGAGTCAGGGTTAGGGGTTGGGGTTAGGGGTCGGGGTCAGGGTTAGGGGTTGGGGTCAGGAGTCAGGGTTTGGGTCAGGAGTCAGGGTTAGGGGTTGGGGTTAGGGGTCGGGGTCAGGGTTAGGGGTTGGGGTCAGGGTCAGGGTTAGGGGTTTGGGTCAGGAGTCAGGGTTAGGGTTAGGGGTTGGGGTCAGGGTCAGGATTAGGGGTTGGGGTCAGGGTTAGGGGTTGGGGTCAGGGTCAGGGTTAGGGTTAGGGATTGGAGTCAGGGTCAGGGGTTGGGGTCAGGAGTCAGGGTCAGGGTTGGGGTCAGGAGTCGGGGTTTGGGTTAGGGTTTGGGGTCAGGGTTAGGGGTGGGGTCAGGAGTTAGGGTTAGGGGTCAGGAGTCAGGGTCAGGAGTCAGGGTTAGGGGTTGGGGTCAAGAGTCAGGGTTAGGAGTCAGGGTTAGGGGTCAGGAGTCAGGGTTAGGAGTTGGGGTTAGGAGTCAGGGTTAGGAGTTGGGGTCAGGAGTCAGGGTTAGGAGTTGGGGTTAGGAGTCAGGGTTAGGGGTTGGGGTCAGGAGTCAGGGTTAGGGGTTGGGGTCAGGAGTCAGGGTTAAGGGTTGGGGTCAGGAGTCAGGGTTAGGAGTTGGGGTCAGGAGTCAGGGTTAGGAGTTGGGGTATGGAGTCAGGGTTAGGAGTTGGGGTATGGAGTCAGGGTTAGGAGTTGGGGTTGGGGTCAGGGTTAGGGTGAGGTCCCGTGTGTCTCAGTTGGTAGAGCATTGCTCTTGCAACACCAGGGTTGTGTGTTTGGGACCAGTAAGAATGAAAATGTACTCACTCACTACTGTAAGTCTCTCTGGATAAGAGCGTCTGCTAAGTGACCTATATGTTTAAGGTTAGAGGGTAAGTCTAGGAATGGGAATCAACTGTTTGGTCATTACGAGGATAGTAAAACAAGTGTGTGTGTGTGTGTGTGTGTGTGTGTGTGTGTGTGTGTGTGTGTGTGTGTGTGTGTGTGTGTGTGTGTGTGTGTGTGTGTGTGTGTGTGTGTGTGTGTGTGTGTGTGTGTGTGTGTGTGTGTGTGTGTGTGTGTGTGTGTGAGAGAGAGAGAACTGACCTGCAGCTTGCTCCTCATCTTGGCGATGAAGCCGTTGAGAGGAAAGATAAGGATCACTGTGGCGATGCCGGCTAGGGCTGACGGACCCAGAAGCTGTTAGATACAAGAGAGGGGCAACAACAGTGTGTAGTGTACCTGTGTGTGTTCTACCTACCTGCCACAGGAAGAAGAGACAGAGAGCTATCTCAATGGGAGCAGGAGAGGGGTAACAACAGTGTGGAGTGTACCTGCGTGTGTGTACCTGTGTGTGTGTACCTGTGTGTGTTCGACCTACCTGCCACAGGAAGAAGAGACAGAGAGCTATCTCAATGGGAGCAGGAGAGGGGTAACAACAGTGTGGAGTGTACCTGTGTGTGTGTACCTGTGTGTGTGTACCTGTGTGTGTTCTACCTACCTGCCACAGGAAGAAGAGACAGAGAGCTATCTCAATGGGAGCCACCCACACAGCGTTGAAATAGACCACCATGTCCATGAGCTTCTGAGTGTCTGCCGACACCAGGTTAACAATCTGTCCCACGGTACAGGACTGCCTCGCTGCACTGCTGATCACTAGAGACTACAGGGGGAGGGAGGAGGAGGGGAGAGAGACAGACAGAGAGAGAGTGTTCAATTCCACAACCACCTAAAAGGAAGTGACCCCTCCCGTCACTTTGTATGTTGTATTTTGATCATTTGTTTGTGTTTTCTTCCTGTATGAAATGTGCAAATTGTATTAAATAATTTCCATTCGGCCTTTGCTGCCAGTGATACTCTGTAATGCTTCTAAAATGGTGTGATAAGAAACGATCCTCTCTCTCTTCTCGTTCTCTCTCTTTTTTTTTCTTTCTTTTTTTTGTTGAAATTGTATCCCCTTTTCTCCCCAATTTTCGTGGTATCCAATCGCTAGTAATTACTATCTTGTCTCATCGCTACAACTCCCGTACGGGCTCGGGAGAGACGAAGGTCGAAAGTCATGCGTCCTCCGAAGCACAACCCAACCAAGCCGCACTGCTTCTTAACACAGCGCGCCTCCAACCCGGAAGCCAGCCGCACCAATGTGTCGGAGGAAACACCGTGCACCCGCCCCCCTCGGTTAGCGCGCACTGCGCCCGGCCCGCCACAGGAGTCGCTGGAGCCCGATGAGACAAGGATATCCCTACCGGCCAAACCCTCCCTAACCCGGACGACGCTAAGCCAATTGTGCGTCGCCCCACGGACCTCCCGGTCGCGGCCGGCTGCGACAGAGCCTGGGCGCGAACCCAGACTCTGGTGGCGCAGCATAGCACTGCGATGCAGTGCTCTAGACCACTGCGCCACCCGGGAGGCCCTCGTTCTCTCTCTTGTCGTTGTCCTCTCTCTCTCTCTCTCTCCCCATACCTTCCTGTAGACCAGGCCCATGACAGCGGTCTTCACCCTCATTCCCACGGTGAAGCAGGAGTACATGTACTGATGGTTGAACAGGGACTGGAGGCTGGACAGGAGGAACAACAGGAAGGCGAACATGAAGCCCTTCCACAGGTCGCTGTCCTGGTCACACATGAACCCCAGGAGGAGGCTGGAGGGGGATGAGGAAAAACAGGAGTTTTAATGATGCTATGTTAGAGAGACAAACTGACAAACTGAGATGTACTTACATAATTTCGTCTGTATACTGCGACACACCTGTTTTGATGCACCAGGGTGCTATTTGGGACCCAAGTAGGGTTCTGTAGGGTGTGTAAATTAGGGGGCTATTTGGGACCCAGACAGGGTTCTGTAGGGTGTGTAAATTAGGGGGATATTTGGGACCCAGACAGGGTTCTGTAGGGTGTGTAAATTAGGGGGCTATTTGGGACCCAGACAGGGTTCTGTAGGGTGTGTAAATTAGGGTGCTATTTGGGACCCAGACAGGGTTCTATAGGGTGTGTAAATTAGGGGGATATTTGGGACCCAGACAGGGTTCTATAGGGTGTGTAAATTAGGGTGCTATTTGGGACCCAGACAGGGTTCTATAGGGTGTGTAAATTAGGGGGCTATTTGGGACCCAGACAGGGTTCTGTAGGGTGGGTAAATTAGGGGGCTATTTGGGACCCAGACAGGGTTCTGTAGGGTGGGTAAATTAGGGGGCTATTTGGGACCCAGACAGGGTTCTGTAGGGTGGGTAAATGTCATGAGAGAATGGGTGAGGAGCAAAGATTTGTTAGTGATTTATGATAAGTAATAACTTTCTATTAGACCTAAAATTCAACGTAGTGTCCTACCTTTGACCAGGGTCCATACACTCTCCTGGGTCAACGTAGTGTCCTACCTTTGACCAGGGTCCATACACTCTCCTGGGTCAACGTAGTGTCCTACCTTTGACCAGGGTCCATACACTTTCTCCTGGGTCAACGTAGTGTCCTACCTTTGACCAGGGTCCATACACTCTCCTGGGTCAACGTAGTGTCCTACCTTTGACCAGGGTCCATACACTTTCTCCTGGGTCAACGTAGTGTCCTACCTTTGACCAGGGCCCATACACTCTCTCCTGGGTCAACGTAGTGTCCTACCTTTGACCAGGGTCCATACACTCTCTCCTGGGTCAACGTAGTGTCCTACCTTTGACCAGGGTCCATATACTCTCTCCTGGGTCAACGTAGTGTCCTACCTTTGACCAGGGTCCATACACTCTCTCCTGGGTCAACGTAGTGTCCTACCTTTGACCAGGGTCCATACACACTCTCCTGGTTCAACGTAGTGTCCTACCTTTGACCAGGGCCCATACACTCTGGGTCTCACCTGAGCACCTGTGGTATGGAGAACATGAAGGCGTCGTGGAAGATGAGGAAGAGGGTCCCTTTGAGGAAGAAAGGTCCGAAGCTCCGAGCCAGAACCCTGAAGAGACAGAACCCTGAGTTCTGTTCTTGTCTCAGCTTCTTCAACAGCTGGGTCTGTTCTGTCAGTTTAGGGCCTGTAGGATGGCAGCCAGACAGACTACAGTCCATTCTGGTGGAGGGAGAGAGAAACAGAGAGGTTAGATATTAAACAGCTGGGTCTGTTCTGTCAGTTTAGGGCCTGTAGGACGGCAGCCAGACAGACTACAGTCCATTCTGGTGGAGGGAGAGAGAAACAGAGAGGTTAGATATTAAACAGCTGGGTCTGTTCTGTCAGTTTAGGGCCTGTAGGACGGCAGCCAGACAGACTACAGTCCATTCTGGTGGAAGGAGAGAGAAACAGAGACGAGGTTAGATATTAAACAGCTGGGTCTGTTCTGTCAGTTTAGGACTCACCGTATGTAGGATGTAGTGTGTAGGGTGTAGTGTGTGGGTTGTAGTGTGTAGGGTGTAGTGTGTAGTGTGTGGGTTGTAGTGTGTAGGGTGTGGGTTGTAGTGTGTAGGGTGTAGTGTGTGGGGTGTAGTGTGTGGGGTGTAGTGCGTAGGGTGTAGTATGTAGTGTAGCAGTCTTACTGTTGTAGTTTAGTACACTCCCTGGCCCAGTCTTTCTCCAGGTCTGCTATGATACAGTCTGAAGAGTCTTCTTCTCTAAGACACCAAAGATCCTCTGCCTGCAGGGGAGTACGATAACCCCTAATAACCAACCTGAGAGAGGGGAGGAGGGAGGAGGAGGAGGAGGAGGCGGGGGAGGGAAGGAGGAGTAGGAAGAGGGGAGGAGGAGGAGAAGGAGGAGGCGGGAGGAGGAGGAAGAGGGGAGGAGGAGGAGGAGGGGAGGAGGAGGAGAAGGAAGAGGGGAGGAGGAGGGGGAGGAGGAGGAGGAAGAGGTGGGAGGAGGAGGAGGAGGAGGAGGCGGGTGAGGAGGAGGAGGAGGAGGAGAAGGAGGAGGCGGGAGGAAGAGGAAGAGGGGAGGAGGAGGAGGAAGGAGGAGGAGGGGAGGAGAAGGAAGAGGGGAGGAGGAGGGGGAGGAGGAGGAGGTGGGAGGAGGAGGCGGGGGAGGAGGAGGAGGAGGAGGAGGAGGAGGGGGAGGAGGAGGGGGAGGAGGACGAGGAGGAGGAAGGAGGAGGAGAGGGCGAGGACGAGAATGAGGAGGAGGGTAGGACGAGGAGGACGAGGAGGGAGGGAGGGGAGGGGAGAGAGGGGGAGGAGGGAGGGAGAGTGAAAAGGAGATTAATTAAAAGCATCTGATAAATGGCATATATTGATTATTCCGTTTCCCCTATAATTACACATCTCATATCCATCATTGTAACAATTTAAGGCTGCCCAGTCTTACCCTCCAAACCACCAGAAGAGCATCTTAGAGAGGAAAGAGGCATACTCCACTGGACAGGGATTCTGTAGGGTATAACACACAGGGTCTTAGGCCCAGATTCATTCAACGCACCTTCTACCACTGTGAAAGCCCCTTCTACCGCTGTGAAAGCCCCTTCTACCACTGTGAAAGCACCTTCTACCACTGTGAAAGCACCTTCTACCACTGTGAAAGCACCTTCTACCACTGTGGAAGCATCTTCTACCACTGTGAAAGCCCCTTCTACCACTGTGAAAGCCCCTTCTACCACTGTGAAAGCACCTTCTACCACTGTGAAAGCACCTTCTACCACTGTGAAAGCACCTTCTACCACTGTGAAAGCACCTTCTACCACTGTGGAAGCATCTTCTACCACTGTGAAAGCCCCTTCTACCACTGTGAAAGCCCCTTCTACCACTGTGAAAGCACCTTCTACCACTGTGAAAGCACCTTCTACCACTGTGAAAGCACATTCTACCACTGTGAAAGCACCTTCTACCACTGTGAAAGCACCTTCTACCACTGTGAAAGCATGAAAGCACCTTCTACCACTGTGAAAGCACCTTCTACCACTGTGAAAGCCCCTTCTACCACTGTGAAAGCACCTTCTACCACTGTGAAAGCACCTTCTACCACTGTGGAAGCATCTTCTACCACTGTGAAAGCCCCTTCTACCACTGTGAAAGCCCCTTCTACCACTGTGAAAGCACCTTCTACCACTGTGAAAGCACCTTCTACCACTGTGAAAGCACCTTCTACCACTGTGAAAGCACATTCTACCGCTGTGAAAGCACCTTCTACCGCTGTGAAAGCACCTTCTACCGCTGTGAAAGCACATTCTACCGCTGTGAAAGCACATTCTACCACTTTACAGAACCGTCTACCGCTGTGAAAGCACCTTCTACCGCTGTGAAAGCACCTTCTACCACTGTGAAAGAACCGTCTACCACTGTGAAAGCACCTTCTACCACTGTGAAATCCCCTTCTACCGCTGTGAAAGCCCCTTCTCCCGCTGTGAAATCACCTTCTACCACTGTGAAAGCACCGTCTACCACTGTGAAAGCACCTTCTACCACTGTGAAAGCCCCTTCTACCGCTGTGAACGCACCTTCTACCACTGTGAAAGCACCTTCTACCGCTGTGAAAGCCCCTTCTACCGCTGTGAAAGCACCTTCTACAACTGTGAAAGCACCTTCTACTGCTGTGAAAGCACCTTCTACCGCTGTGAAAGCACCTTCTACAACTGTGAAAGTACCTTCTACTGCTGTGAAAGCACCTTCTACCACTGTGAAAGCACCTTCTATCACTGTGAAAGCACCTTCTATCACTGTGAAAGCACCTTCTACCACTGTGAAAGGACCTTCTACCACTGTGAAGCACATTCTACCGCTGTGAAAGCACCTTCTACCACTGTGAAAGCACCTTCTACCACTGTGAAAGCACATTCTACCACTGTGAAAGCACCTTCTACCACTGTGAAAGCACCTTCTACCACTGTGAAAGCACCTTCTACCACTGTGAAAGCCCATTCTACCGCTGTGAAAGCACCTTCTACCACTGTGAAAGCCCATTCTACTGTTTTGAAAGCCCCTTCTACTGCTGTGAAGCACCTTCTACCACTTTTACAGAACCTTCTACAACTGTGAAAGAACCTTCTACAGCTGTGAAAGCGTGTTTTACCACTGCGCTGTCACGTTCCTGACCTGTTTTCTTTTGTCTTGTATTTATTTAGCTGGTCAGGGCGTGAGTTGGGTGGGTTTGTCTATGTGTGATTTTCTATGTTGGGATGTTTGTGTTCGGCCGGGTATGATTCTCAATCAGAGGCAGCTGTCAATCGTTGTCCCTGATTGAGAATCATACTTAGGCAGCCTGGGTTTCACGTGTGTTTTGTGGGTGTTTGTTCCTGTGTCAGGTTTTGTGCCACACAGGACTGTTTCGGTTTTGTCACGTTTGTTGGTTGTTTTGTATTTTGAAGTGTTTTGTTGACTTTCAGTAAATAATGAACACTAACCACTCTGCGTTTTGGTCCTCTCCTTCTGTCTGCGAGGACAGCCGTTACATGCGCACTGAGCTACCCACAATACGCCGTGTAAAGGGCATTTCCCCAACCTTCGCAGAGATCCCCATTCATGATAAATGCTGCAGATGTTGGCTCAAGTGTAAATTACCTTCAACAGTCACTTCCTACATGGCCTGAACAAGAGCCATGTGTGTGTCTGTCAATGCAGTCTGGATTGAATCCTGGCCTTGGTGTCTTCATGTAACCCTGATTCTATTAAAATGAATATAAAGCTGACTACTAAAAACCACATCCTTTAGGATTTCTAACCTCACTCCTACTTTTTTGTTGCTGTGTTTGTCTGTGTTTGTCTACATTTGGCTGTGCTGGGTACCTTTCTGTGGGTGTGTGTGTGTCTGTGTTGGGTACCTTTCTGTAGGTGTGTGTGTCTGTGTTGGGTACCTTTCTGTAGGTGTGTGTGTCTGTGTTGGGTACCTTTCTGTAAGTGTGTGTGTCTGTGTTGGGTACCTTTCAGAAGGTGTGTGTGTGTCTGTGTTGGGTACCTTTCTGTAGGTGTGTGTGTGTCTATGTTGGGTACCTTTCTGTAGGTGTGTGTGTCTGTGTTGGGTAGCTTTCTGTAGGTGTGTGTGTGTCTGTGTTGGGTACCTTTCTGTAGGTGTGTGTGTCTGTGCTGGGTACCTTTCAGAAGGTGTGTGTGTGTCTGTGTTGGGTACCTTTCTGTAGGTGTGTGTGTCTGTGTTGGGTAGCTTTCTGTAGGTGTGTGTGTCTGTACAGGAGTGTTGGTCAGAGAAGCAGCTGAGGAGGAGCTGGGTACCTGTCTGTAGGTGTGTGTGTCTGTGCTGGGTACCTGTCTGTAGGTGTGTGTGTCTGTGCTGGAACGTTGGTCAGAGAAGCAGCTGAGGATGAGCTGGGTCAGCTGCAGGGAGAAGTAGACGAAGAATGCTATGAAGCGCATCGCATCTGTGAAGAACCCCTACATCACAGGAAGAGGGTGATTGGTTATTGACAGAATGTGTCTGTGAGAGAGAAAGAGCGAGGGAGCAAAAGAGAAAGAGAGAGAGAGGGAGTGAAAGAGAGAGAGAGAGAGAGAGGGAGCGAAAGAGAGAGAGAGAGAGAGGGAGAGAAAGAGAGGGTGAGAGTGAGGGAGAAGGAGAGGGAAAGGGAGAATTGGGGGAGGGGGGGGGTCCCATATTACAATTCTGAAGTGCCCTCGACCACCACGGCCAAACAAATCCTCCTGTTTCACATCCTGTACTTTCAGAGATCTAATGGTACTCTCAGTGTTCCAACTGTACTCTCAGACTTCCAACTGTACTCTCAGACTTCCAACTGTACTCTCAGACTTCCAACTGTACTCTCAGTGTTCCAACTGTACTCTCAGTGTTCCAACTGTACTCTCAGTGTTCCAACTGTACTCTCAGTGTTCCAACTGTACTCTCAGTGTTCCAACTGTACTCTCAGACTTCCAACTGTACTCTCAGTGTTCCAACTGTACTCTCAGACTTCCAACTGTCCTCTCAGTGTTCCAACTGTACTCTCAGTGTTCCAACTGTACTCTCAGTGGTCCAACTGTACTCTCAGTGTTCCAACTGTACTCTCAGTGTTCCAACTGTACTGTCAGATTTCCAACTGTACTCTCAGTGTTCCAACTGTACTGTCAGATTTCCAACTGTACTCTCAGTGTTCCAACTGTACTCTCAGACTTCCAACTGTACTCTCAGTGTTCCAACTGTACTGTCAGACTTCCAACTGTCCTCTCAGTGTTCCAACTGTACTCTCAGACTTCCAACTGTCCTCTCAGTGTTCCAACTGTACTCTGTGTTCCAACTGTACTCTCAGTGTTCCAACTGTACTCTCAGTGTTCCAACTGTACTCTCAGTGTTCCAACTGTACTCTCAGACTTCCAACTGTACTCGTAGACTTCCAACTGTACTCTCAGTATTCCAACTGTACTCTCAGACTTCCAACTGTACTCTCAGACTTCCAACTGTACTCTCAGTGTTCCAACTGTACTCTCAGACTTCCAACTGTACTCTCAGTGTTCCAACTGTACTGTCAGATTTCCAACTGTACTCTCAGTGTTCCAACTGTACTCTCAGACTTCCAACTGTACTCTCAGACTTCCAACTGTACTCTCAGACTTCCAACTGTACTCTGTGTTCCAACTGTACTCTCAGTGTTCCAACTGTACTCTCAGACTTCCAACTGTACTCTCAGTGTTCCAACTGTACTCTCAGACTTCCAACTGTACTCTCAGTGTACCCACTGGACCTAAAGCCTGTTAACCTAACTGGTTCCTACTGGACTTAAAGCCTGTAAACCTAACTGGTTCCTACTGAACCTAAAGCCTGTTAACCTAACTGGTTCCTACTGGACCTAAAGCCTGTTAACCTAACTGGTTCCTACTGAACCTAAAGCCTGTTAACCTAACTGGTTCCTACTGGACCTAAAGCCTGTTAACCTAACTGGTTCCTACTGAACCTAAAGCCTGTTAACCTAACTGGTTCCTACTGGACCTAAAGCCTGTTAACCTAACTGGTTCCTACTGAACCTAAAGCCTGTTAACCTGACTGGTTCCTACTGGACCTAAAGCCTGTTAACCTAATTGGTTCCGACTGGACCTAAAGCCTGTTAACCTAATTGGTTCCTACTGGACCTAAAGCCTGTTAACCTAACTGGTTCTGCATTCAACAACGCCACATTGTTTGTGAATGTGTGTATGTGTTAAACCAAGCAAGTCAGCCACCTAAACCACACAATTCATCTACTGTAACAGATATGATATGTTAACTCAATGAAACCTGAGGCTAGACTAACCCACCCAGGACAAACAGATAGTAATTACATACCCCAGCCCTCCGTATGCCACATATATACTGTAGATCATGTACAGCGTGAGATTAGTGCCACATTTTGTGAGGGAACCAGATGTTGATTGCTGTGTGTGTTGGCGTAATGAGAGAGGGCGAGAACAGCAGAAGACGGATGGAGAGATAGAGGAGAGATGGAGGAGAGAGAAGATGGAGGAGAGAGCAGATGGAGGGATGACTGTGGACCCACAGACTGGAAAAGCCTCCACTGCCCACAGCGGGGTGAGTGTCTGTGAGTGTCTGTGTCTCTCTCTCACACACACACACACACACACACACACACACACACACACACACACACACACACACACACACACACACACACACACACACACACACACACACACACACACACACACACACACACACACACACACACACACACACACACACACACACACACACACACACACACACACACACCTCTTCTATGATCTGCTGTATGTTGGCTCTGAGTGGAACGAGGGAGCAGACCACTGCCAGAGTCCAGAAGAGGAAGAGAAGAAGAGATGAACGACGTCCCTTCATCCTCTCCCACTGGATCACACACACTGCCAGGAGCTGGAGAGAGAATGAGGAGAGAGATGGATCACACACACTGTCAGGAGCTGGAGAGAGAATGAGGAGAGAGATGGATCACACACACTGCCAGGAGCTGGAGAGAGAATGAGGAGAGAGATGGATCACACACACTGTCAGGAGCTGGAGAGAGAATGAGGAGAGAGATGGATCACACACACTGCCAGGAGCTGGAGAGAGAATGAGGAGAGAGATGGATCACACACACTGTCAGGAGCTGGAGAGAGAATGAGGAGAGAGATGGATCACACACACTGTCAGGAGCTGGAGAGAGAATGAGGAGAGAGATGGATCACACACACTGCCAGGAGCTGGAGAGAGAATGAGGAGAGAGATGGATCACACACACTGTCAGGAGCTGGAGAGAGAATGAGGAGAGAGATGGATCACACACACTGCCAGGAGCTGGAGAGAGAATGAGGAGAGAGATGGATCACACACACTGTCAGGAGCTGGAGAGAGAATGAGGAGAGAGATGGATCACACACACTGTCAGGAGCTGGAGAGAGAATGAGGAGAGAGATGGATCACACACACTGCCAGGAGCTGGAGAGAGAATGAGGAGAGAGATGGATCACACACACTGCCAGGAGCTGGAGAGAGAATGAGGAGAGAGATGGATCACACACACTGCCAGGAGCTGGAGAGAGAATGAGGAGAGAGATGGATCACACACACTGCCAGGAGCTGGAGAGAGAATGAGGAGAGAGATGGATCACACACACTGCCAGGAGCTGGAGAGAGAATGAGGAGAGAGATGGATCACACACACTGCCAGGAGCTGGAGAGAGAATGAGGAGAGAGATGGATCACACACACTGCCAGGAGCTGGAGAGAGAATGAGGAGAGAGATGGATCACACACACTGCCAGGAGCTGGAGAGAGAATGAGGAGAGAGATGGATCACACACACTGCCAGGAGCTGGAGAGAGAATGAGGAGAGAGATGGATCACACACACTGCCAGGAGCTGGAGAGAGAATGAGGAGAGAGATGGATCACACACACTGCCAGGAGCTGGAGAGAGAATGAGGAGAGAGATGGATCACACACACTGTCAGGAGCTGGAGAGAGAATGAGGAGAGAGATGGATCACACACACTGCCAGGAGCTGGAGAGAGAATGAGGAGAGAGATGGATCACACACACTGTCAGGAGCTGGAGAGAGAATGAGGAGAGAGATGGATCACACACACTGCCAGGAGCTGGAGAGAGAATGAGGAGAGAGATGGATCACACACACTGTCAGGAGCTGGAGAGAGAATGAGGAGAGAGATGGATCACACACACTGTCAGGAGCTGGAGAGAGAATGAGGAGAGAGATGGATCACACACACTGTCAGGAGCTGGAGAGAGAATGAGGAGAGAGATGGATCACACACACTGCCAGGAGCTGGAGAGAGAATGAGGAGAGAGATGGATCACACACACTGCCAGGAGCTGGAGAGAGAATGAGGAGAGAGATGGATCACACACACTGCCAGGAGCTGGAGAGAGAATGAGGAGAGAGATGGATCACACACACTGCCAGGAGCTGGAGAGAGAATGAGGAGAGAGATGGATCACACACACTGCCAGGAGCTGGAGAGAGAATGAGGAGAGAGATGGATCACACACACTGCCAGGAGCTGGAGAGAGAATGAGGAGAGAGATGGATCACACACACTGCCAGGAGCTGGAGAGAGAATGAGGAGAGAGATGGATCACACACACTGCCAGGAGCTGGAGAGAGAATGAGGAGAGAGATGGATCACACACACTGCCAGGAGCTGGAGAGAAAATGAGGAGAGAGATGGATCACACACACTGCCAGGAGCTGGAGAGAGAATGAGGAGAGAGATGGATCACACACACTGTCAGGAGCTGGAGAGAAAATGAGGAGAGAGATGGATCACACACACTGCCAGGAGCTGGAGAGAGAATGAGGAGAGAGATGGATCACACACACTGCCAGGAGCTGGAGAGAAAATGAGGAGAGAGATGGATCACACACACTGCCAGGAGCTGGAGAGAGAATGAGGAGAGAGATGGATCACACACACTGTCAGGAGCTGGAGAGAAAATGAGGAGAGAGATGGATCACACACACTGCCAGGAGCTGGAGAGAGAATGAGGAGAGAGATGGATCACACACACTGCCAGGAGCTGGAGAGAGAATGAGGAGAGAGATGGATCACACACACTGCCAGGAGCTGGAGAGAGAATGAGGAGAGAGATGGATCACACACACTGCCAGGAGCTGGAGAGAGAATGAGGAGAGAGATGGATCACACACACTGCCAGGAGCTGGAGAGAAAATGAGGAGAGAGATGCATCACACACACTGCCAGGAGCTGGAGAGAGAATGAGGAGAGAGATGGATCACACACACTGTCAGGAGCTGGAGAGAAAATGAGGAGAGAGATGGATCACACACACTGCCAGGAGCTGGAGAGAGAATGAGGAGAGAGATGGATCACACACACTGCCAGGAGCTGGAGAGAAAATGAGGAGAGAGATGGATCACACACACTGCCAGGAGCTGGAGAGAGAATGAGGAGAGAGATGGATCACACACACTGCCAGGAGCTGGAGAGAGAATGAGGAGAGAGATGGATCACACACACTGTCAGGAGCTGGAGAGAAAATGAGGAGAGAGATGGATCACACACACTGCCAGGAGCTGGAGAGAGAATGAGGAGAGAGATGGATCACACACACTGCCAGGAGCTGGAGAGAGAATGAGGAGAGAGATGGATCACACACACTGCCAGGAGCTGGAGAGAGAATGAGGAGAGAGATGGATCACACACACTGCCAGGAGCTGGAGAGAGAATGAGGAGAGAGATGGATCACACACACTGCCAGGAGCTGGAGAGAGAATGAGGAGAGAGATGGATCACACACACTGCCAGGAGCTGGAGAGAGAATGAGGAGAGAGATGGATCACACACACTGCCAGGAGCTGGAGAGAAAATGAGGAGAGAGATGGATCACACACACTGTCAGGAGCTGGAGAGAAAATGAGGAGAGAGATGGATCACACACACTGCCAGGAGCTGGAGAGAGAATGAGGAGAGAGATGGATCACACACACTGCCAGGAGCTGGAGAGAAAATGAGGAGAGAGATGGATCACACACACTGCCAGGAGCTGGAGAGAGAATGAGGAGAGAGATGGATCACACACACTGTCAGGAGCTGGAGAGAAAATGAGGAGAGAGATGGATCACACACACTGCCAGGAGCTGGAGAGAGAATGAGGAGAGAGATGGATCACACACACTGCCAGGAGCTGGAGAGAGAATGAGGAGAGAGATGGATCACACACACTGCCAGGAGCTGGAGAGAGAATGAGGAGAGAGATGGATCACACACACTGCCAGGAGCTGGAGAGAGAATGAGGAGAGAGATGGATCACACACACTGCCAGGAGCTGGAGAGAGAATGAGGAGAGAGATGGATCACACACACTGCCAGGAGCTGGAGAGAGAATGAGGAGAGAGATGGATCACACACACTGCCAGGAGCTGGAGAGAGAATGAGGAGAGAGATGGATCACACACACTGCCAGGAGCTGGAGAGAGAATGAGGAGAGAGATGGATCACACACACTGCCAGGAGCTGGAGAGAGAATGAGGAGAGAGATGGATCACACACACTGCCAGGAGCTGGAGAGAGAATGAGGAGAGAGATGGATCACACACACTGCCAGGAGCTGGAGAGAGAATGAGGAGAGAGATGGATCACACACACTGCCAGGAGCTGGAGAGAGAATGAGGAGAGAGATGGATCACACACACTGCCAGGAGCTGGAGAGAGAATGAGGAGAGAGATGGATCACACACACTGCCAGGAGCTGGAGAGAGAATGAGGAGAGAGATGGATCACACACACTGTCAGGAGCTGGAGAGAGAATGAGGAGAGAGATGGATCACACACACTGTCAGGAGCTGGAGAGAGAATGAGGAGAGAGATGGATCACACACACTGCCAGGAGCTGGAGAGAGAATGAGGAGAGAGATGGATCACACACACTGCCAGGAGCTGGAGAGAGAATGAGGAGAGAGATGGATCACACACACTGCCAGGAGCTGGAGAGAGAATGAGGAGAGAGATGGATCACACACACTGCCAGGAGCTGGAGAGAGAATGAGGAGAGAGATGGATCACACACACTGCCAGGAGCTGGAGAGAGAATGAGGAGAGAGATGGATCACACACACTGCCAGGAGCTGGAGAGAGAATGAGGAGAGAGATGGATCACACACACTGCCAGGAGCTGGAGAGAGAATGAGGAGAGAGATGAGATGGAGAGATGGAGACATTGACCAGAAGAGATTTAAAAATATATAAATATTTTTATGAATAAGAAAAATATTAATATTTATTGAATATTCAAAACATACGATCCCCCCACAGTTCCCCAATAGCGGTCCCTCAACCAATCGAGACCCCCCCCACAGTCGTCCCCCCCCCCCCCTCCAGGAATACAAATCTAATAAAAAATACGATTAATTCCATTCCCCACCCCCAATAATCCCCCAATGCACCAACAACCAAGAAGAGACTTAGCGGAAAAGATCAGAAGACCAGAAGAGATTGTGGTTGTGTTTGTTTTTGTGTGTGTGTGTGTGTGTGTGTGTGTGTGTGTGTGTGTGTGTGTGTGTGTGTGTGTGTGTGTGTGTGTGTGTGTGTGTGTGTGTGTGTGTGTGTGTGTGTGTGTGTGTGTACTGTATGCGTGTATTTATAAAGCTCCTTAACTGTAACGTGTTATACTGTGGTGTCTGCAGCACCAACCACGGCTATGGATAATTCACAGTTTGTGTTGTCTGTCTGTGTCTGTTTCCCTAACTGATGGGACCTTGTCCCTGACACACTTGGCTCCGGCTCAGGGTTCAGTTTGTCAGGGTGGTCCTACTTCAGTATGTGTGTCAGGGTACAGTAGGTAAGTTATTCTGGGGCAGCTCTCCTTCTAACTCTCTCTCTCTCTTCTTCTCTCTCCACATAACTTTATCTCTCTCTCTCTTCTTCTCTCTCCCTGACTACCTTTATCTCTCTCTCTCTTCTTTTCTCTCCCTGACTACCTTTATCTCTCTCTCTTCTTCTCTCTCTACATAGAAGAAGACATAAAGTTATCTCCCTGACTACCTTCATCTCTCTCTCTCTCTATCTCTCTCTCTCTCCACTCTCTCTCATGAAAGACCATGTGTTGGTGTATCCCTCCCTCCCTCCCTCCCTCCCTCCCTCCCTCCCTCCCTCCCTCCCTCCCTCCCTCTCCTTACCATAGTAAGGCTGCGTATAACAGGGCTAAGCAGGAAGACCATGTGTTGATGTATCCCTCCCTCCCTCCCTCCCTCCCTCCCTCCCTCTCCTTACCATAGTAAGGCTGCGTATAACAGGGCTAAGCAGGAAGACCATGTGTTGGTGTATCTCTGCACTCCTCTCCACCAGCACGTAGAACACCTCTAGGAAGCCAAAGGATACTAAACACAGACCCAGCACCTACAGAGAGGGGACATGAGTTAGTTTAAACACAAACAACGAGGGGATTATAAACACAAGTACAATAAATATCCTGATCAGTATGTAGACGCAATGTTCTGTTAGATGGTAGCAGGATATAGATGTAATATGTCAGATGGTAGCAGGATATAGATGTAATATGTCAGATGGTAGCAGGATATAGATGTAATATGTCAGATGGTAGCAGGATATAGATGTAATATGTCAGATGGTAGCAGGATATAGATGTACTATGTTAGATGGTAGCAGGATATAGATGTAATATGTCAGATGGTAGCAGGATATAGATGTAATGTGTCAGATGGTAGCAGGATATAGATGTAATATGTCAGATGGTAGCAGGATATAGATGTAATATGTCAGATGGTAGCAGGATATAGATGTAATATGTCAGATGGTAGCAGGATATAGATGTAATGTGTTAGATGGTAGCAGGATATAGATGTAATATGTCAGATGGTAGCAGGATATAGATGTAATATGTCAGATGGTAGCAGGATATAGATGTAATATGCTTGATGGTAGCAGGATATAGATGTAATATGTCAGATGGTAGCAGGATATAGATGTAATATGTCAGATGGTAGCAGGATATAGATGTAATATGCTTGATGGTAGCAGGATATAGATGTAATGTTCTGTTAGATGGTAGCAGGATATAGATGTAATGTGTCAGATGGTAGCAGGATATAGATGTAATATGTCAGATGGTAGCAGGATATAGATGTAATGTGTCAGATGGTAGCAGGATATAGATGTAATATGTCAGATGGTAGCAGGATATAGATGTAATGTGTCAGATGGTAGCAGGATATAGATGTAATATGTCAGATGGTAGCAGGATATAGATGTAATATGACAGATGGTAGCAGGATATAGATGTAATATGTCAGATGGTAGCAGGATATAGATGTAATATGTCAGATGGTAGCAGGATATAGATGTAATCTGTCAGATGGTAGCAGGATATAGATGTAATATGTCAGATGGTAGCAGGATATAGATGTAATATGTCAGATGGTAGCAGGATATAGATGTAATATGACAGATGGTAGCAGGATATAGATGTAATATGTCAGATGGTAGCAGGATATAGATGTAATATGACAGATGGTAGCAGGATATAGATGTAATATGTCAGATGGTAGCAGGATATAGATGTAATATGTCAGATGGTAGCAGGATATAGATGTAATATGCTTGATGGTAGCAGGATATAGATGTAATGTGTCAGATGGTAGCAGGATATAGATGTAATGTGTCAGATGGTAGCAGGATATAGATGTAATATGTCAGATGGTAGCAGGATATAGATGTAATGTGTCAGATGGTAGCAGGATATAGATGTAATATGTCAGATGGTAGCAGGATATAGATGTAATGTGTCAGATGGTAGCAGGATATAGATGTAATGTTCTGTCAGATGGTAGCAGGATATAGATGTAATATGTCAGATGGTAGCAGGATATAGATGTAATGTGTCAGATGGTAGCAGGATATAGATGTAATGTGTCAGATGGTAGCAGGATATAGATGTAATATGACAGATGGTAGCAGGATATAGATGTAATGTGTCAGATGGTAGCAGGATATAGATGTAATATGCTTGATGGTAGCAGGATATAGATGTAATATGCTTGATGGTAGCAGGATATAGATGTAATATGTCAGATGGTAGCAGGATATAGATGTAATATGCTTGATGGTAGCAGGATATAGATGTAATGTGTCAGATGGTAGCAGGATATAGATGTAATATGTCAGATGGTAGCAGGATATAGATGTAATATGTCAGATGGTAGCAGGATATAGATGTAATATGTCAGATGGTAGCAGGATATAGATGTAATATGTCAGATGGTAGCAGGATATAGATGTAATATGTCAGATGGTAGCAGGATATAGATGTAATATGTCAGATGGTAGCAGGATATAGATGTAATATGTCAGATGGTAGCAGGATATAGATGTAATGTGTTAGATGGTAGCAGGATATAGATGTAATGTGTTAGATGGTAGCAGGATATAGATGTAATATGCTTGATGGTAGCAGGATATAGATGTAATGTGTCAGATGGTAGCAGGATATAGATGTAATGTGTCAGATGGTAGCAGGATATAGATGTAATATGTCAGATGGTAGCAGGATATAGATGTAATATGCTTGATGGTAGCAGGATATAGATGTAATGTGTCAGATGGTAGCAGGATATAGATGTAATATGTCAGATGGTAGCAGGATATAGATGTAATGTGTCAGATGGTAGCAGGATATAGATGTAATGTGTCAGATGGTAGCAGGATATAGATGTAATATGTCAGATGGTAGCAGGATATAGATGTAATGTGTCAGATGGTAGCAGGATATAGATGTAATATGTCAGATGGTAGCAGGATATAGATGTAATGTGTCAGATGGTAGCAGGATATAGATGTAATATGTCAGATGGTAGCAGGATATAGATGTAATATGTCAGATGGTAGCAGGATATAGATGTAATGTGTCAGATGGTAGCAGGATATAGATGTAATATGTTAGATGGTAGCAGGATATAGATGTAATATGTCAGATGGTAGCAGGATATAGATGTAATATGTCAGATGGTAGCAGGATATAGATGTAATGTTCTGTTAGATGGTAGCAGGATATAGATGTAATATGTCAGATGGTAGCAGGATATAGATGTAATGTTCTGTTAGATGGTAGCAGGATATAGATGTAATATGACAGATGGTAGCAGGATATAGATGTAATATGTCAGATGGTAGCAGGATATAGATGTAATATGTCAGATGGTAGCAGGATATAGATGTAATGTGTCAGATGGTAGCAGGATATAGATGTAATATGTTAGATGGTAGCAGGATATAGATGTAATATGTCAGATGGTAGCAGGATATAGATGTAATATGTCAGATGGTAGCAGGATATAGATGTAATGTGTCAGATGGTAGCAGGATATAGATGTAATATGTCAGATGGTAGCAGGATATAGATGTAATGTTCTGTTAGATGGTAGCAGGATATAGATGTAATATGACAGATGGTAGCAGGATATAGATGTAATATGTCATGTCAGTTGTTTGTAATTCATTTGTATTATTTTGGTTTCCTTCTGAATCTATACAGGAGGAGAAAGGACTTCCTACCTCTACTGAAGACCAGTGAAACTAACTGATCAGTCTTTCACCTGAATTGGTATTGTATGACAGCTGGAGAAGGTGTCCTCTTACACACGTTCTCTTTAGTAGACAACATGTAAAGCAACATGTGACAACAGTCATCTTCACATGTGAAAACTTGTTTTTTCTGTAAGGGGTGTGTGTGTGTGTGTGTGTGTGTGTGTGTGTGTGTGTGTGTGTGTGTGTGTGTGTGTGTGTGTGTGTGTGTGTGTGTGTGTGTGTGTGTGTGTGTGTGTGTGTGTGTGTGTGTGTGTGTGTGTGCGTGCGTGCGTGCGTGCGTGCGTGCGTGCGTGCGTGCGTGCGTGCGTGCGTGCGTGCGTGCGTGCGTGCGTGCGTGCGTGCGTGCGTGCGTGCGTGCGTGCGTGCGTGCGTGTGTGTCTGTGTCTGTGTCTGTGTCTGTGTGTGACACAGAAACTCACAGTTTTGGCACAGCAGAGGCTGGTCAGAGAGATGCCTCCCTGGCCAGTGACCCAGAGGTAGACCAGGTAGAGAGGACTGCAGGACCACAGGTACATACAGGGGAACCACACCAGGACCGTATGCTGGAAACACTGGGTCAGGTCTGGGTGGGGGGTGTACCAGGTCAGGTTCCAGTCCTAAGAAGGAGGGATGGATGGAGGGATGGAGGGAGAGTGTTAGAATATGTAACAGACAAATGGGGGCATTGGGTCAGCTCTGGGTGGGGGGGTGTACCAGGTCAGCTCTGGGTGGGGGGGTGTACCAGGTCAGCTCTGGGTGGGGGGGTGTACCAGGTCAGCTCTGGGTGGGGGGGGTGTACCAGGTCAGCTCTGGGTGGGGGGGTGTACCAGGTCAGCTCTGGGTGGGGGGGTGTACCAGGTCAGCTCTGGGTGGGGGGGTGTACCAGGTCAGCTCTGGGTGGGGGGGTATACCAGGTCAGGTCTGGGTGGGGGGGTATACCAGGTCAGGTCTGGGTGGGGGGGTGTACCAGGTCAGCTCTGGGTGGGGGGGTGTACCAGGTCAGCTCTGGGTGGGGGGGTGTACCAGGTCAGGTCTGGGTGGGGGGGTGTACCAGGTCAGCTCTGGGTGGGGGGGTATACCAGGTCAGCTCTGGGTGGGGGGGTATACCAGGTCAGCTCTGGGTGGGGGGGTGTACCAGGTCAGCTCTGGGTGGGGGGGTATACCAGGTCAGCTCTGGGTGGGGGGGTATACCAGGTCAGCTCTGGGTGGGGGGGTATACCAGGTCAGCTCTGGGTGGGGGGGTATACCAGGTCAGCTCTGGGTGGGGGGGTGTACCAGGTCAGCTCTGGGTGGGGGGGTATACCAGGTCAGCTCTGGGTGGGGGGGTGTACCAGGTCAGCTCTGGGTGGGGGGGTATACCAGGTCAGCTCTGGGTGGGGGGGTGTACCAGGTCAGCTCTGGGTGGGGGGGTGTACCAGGTCAGCTCTGGGTGGGGGGGTGTACCAGGTCAGCTCTGGGTGGGGGGGTGTACCAGGTCAGCTCTGGGTGGGGGGGTATACCAGGTCAGCTCTGGGTGGGGGGGTATACCAGGTCAGCTCTGGGTGGGGGGGTGTACCAGGTCAGCTCTGGGTGGGGGGGTGTACCAGGTCAGCTCTGGGTGGGGGGGTATATCAGGTCAGCTCTGGGTGGGGGGGTGTACCAGGTCAGCTCTGGGTGGGGGGGTGTACCAGGTCAGCTCTGGGTGGGGGGGTGTACCAGGTCAGCTCTGGGTGGGGGGGTGTACCAGGTCAGCTCTGGGTGGGGGGGTGTACCAGGTCAGCTCTGGGTGGGGGGGTGTACCAGGTCAGCTCTGGGTGGGGGGGTGTACCAGGTCAGCTCTGGGTGGGGGGGTGTACCAGGTCAGCTCTGGGTGGGGGGGTGTACCAGGTCAGCTCTGGGTGGGGGGGTGTACCAGGTCAGCTCTGGGTGGGGGGGTGTACCAGGTCAGCTCTGGGTGGGGGGGTATACCAGGTCAGCTCTGGGTGGGGGGGTGTACCAGGTCAGCTCTGGGTGGGGGGGTGTACCAGGTCAGCTCTGGGTGGGGGGGTATAACAGGTCAGCTCTGGGTGGGGGGGTGTACCAGGTCAGATTCCAGTCTTAAGAGAGAGAGAATGTGACAAACAAATGGAAGCATTGGGTTAATACAAAACAGATGTTTTGTTGTCACATACACCAGATAGGTGCAGTGAAATGTGTTGTTTTACAGGGCCAGTCATAGTAGTACAGCCCCTGGAGTAGATTAGGGTGAAGTGTCTTTCTCAAGGTCACATTACCAGCCTGCCACCTTGTCAGCCCAGGTATCTGAACCATTAGCCTTTCAGTTATTGGCCCAACTCTCTAACCGCTAGGCTACCTGTCTCTAACCGCTAGGCTACCTGTCTCTAACCGCTAGGCTACCTGTCTCTAACCGCTAGGCTACCTATCACCCCTCTAACCGCTAGGCTACCTGTCTCTAACCGCTAGGCTACCTGTCTCTAACCGCTAGGCTACCTGTCTCTAACCGCTAGGCTACCTGTCACCCCTCTAACCGCTAGGCTACCTGTCTCTAACCACTAGGCTACCTGTCACCCCTCTAACCGCTAGGCTACCTGTCATCCTAGGATACAGATGTCATATGTAATATAATAGAGAGGGAGAGATAGAGAGAGAGAGGTAGGGATGTAGATGGATGGAGAGAGAGAGAGGTAGGGATAGAGATGGATGGAGAGAGAGAGGTAGGTAGGGTCTGTGTCTATCTTCCTCTCATTCTCTCCCTCCCCCTTCTGTCTCTCTCTCCTTTTCCAGAGCCCAGACTGTATACCAGCAGTAACTCCAAACCCAACCAGTAAATATAGTAGTGATAATGATGTCAAGATGTCTTCAACCCCGAACCTCCAGCTCAGGGTTGAACTTCACTACAGTTTCCTCTGTAGCCCATAGACCTTCTCTTGGTCTACCTTTTTAATCATGGTGACGACAACCAATCTTCCCCAAAGTGGTAGAGGAGCACCCCTCCAATGATAAATCCCTCCTGGTTTGTGACATCCTGTGTAAACACATATAACATTAGGTATATGTCTGGGTATGTGATCCCTGCTGGGAGTGAACCCACAACCTTGGCCACTCAAGACCACACACCAGACCCAATGGTACTGCTTACTTTGTGGCTCACAAGACAACTTCCGGGAAGCTTTAAATTGGGTAAACAATTTCGGGACCCACTGTTTGCTTTCCTCACCTCTCAACCCTCAATGATAGTGCAGGAAAACAATGTTTGCGTCCTAATTTGCACCCTATTCCCTATAAGCCTTGGTTAAGAGTAGTGCACTACATAAGGAACATGGTGTCATTGGGCTCTGATCTAAAGTAGTGCACTACATAGGGAATAGGGTGCCATTGGGTCCTGGTATAAAGTTGTAGAATAGCAAAAAGCAGGAGAACGGGAAAAACGCTGGTTGACTTGAAAACATACAAGACGAACTGGCACAGAGAGACAGGAAACACAGGGATAAATACACTGACACAGAGAGACAGGAAACACAGGGATAAATACACCGACACAGAGAGACAGGAAACACAGGGATAAATACACTGGCCCAGAGAGACAGGAAACACAGGGATAAATACACTGGCACAGAGAGACAGGAAACACAGGGATAAATACACTGGCACAGAGCGACAGGAAATACAGGGATAAATACACTGGAACAGAGAGACAGGAAACACAGGGATAAATACACTGGCACAAAGAGACAGGAAACACAGGGATAAATACACTGGCACAGAGAGAAAGGAAACACAGGGATAAATACACTGGGGAAAATAAGCGACACCTGGTGGGGGTGGAGACAATCACAAGGACAGGTGAAACAGATCAGGGCGTGACACTAGCAACATTATACAAGACAACACCTCTTGACTGTCTCTGTATTCAAAAACCTAACAACATTATACACGACAACACCTCTTGACTGTCTCTGTCTTCAATAATCTAACAACAGTATACAAGACAACACCTCTTGACTGTCTCTGTCTTCAATAATCTAACAACATTATACAACACTACACCTCTTGACTGTCTCTGTCTTCAACAAGCTCCTACAAATATACAAGACAACAGCTCGATAGTCTCTGTTTTCAATAAGCATATAATATTATACAAGACAACAGCACTTGTATACAAAGAGAGAAACACACAGAAAAAGAGAGACTGGCAGAGAAATAAAGATATAGAGAGAGAGAAGAGAGAGAGAAGAGGTAGACACCCTCAGCACACACCCCCATATGCCCCCCTAGGCACAACTATGACAACATAACCAACAAAAACGGGTCACAACTCCTGCAGCTCTGTCGCACGCTGGGTATGTACATAGTCAATGGTAGGCTTCGAGGGGACTCCTATGGTAGAAACACCTATAGCTCATACCTTGGCAGTAGTGCTGTAGATTACTTTATCACTGACCTCAACCCAGAGTCTCTCAGAGCGTTCACAGTCAGCCCACTGACACCCCTATCAGACCACAGCAAAATCACAGTCCACTTGAACAGAGCAATACTCAATCATGAGGCATCAAAGCCAAAGGAACTGAGTAACATTAAGAAATGCTATAGATGGAAGGAATGCAGTTTGGAAACCTACCAAAAAACAATTAGGCAACAACAAATTCAATCCCTTTTAGACAATTTCCTGGGTAAAACTTTCCACTGCAATAGTGAAGGTGTAAACTTGGCAGTAGAAAATCTTAACAGTATATTTGACCTCTCAGCTTCCCTATCAAATCTAAAAATCTCAAATAGAAAACCGAAGAAAATGAACAACAATGACAAATGGTTTGATGAAGAATGCAAAAATCTAAGAAAGAAATTGAGAAACCTGTCTAACCAAAAACATAGACACCCGGAAAACCTGAGTCTACGCCTTCACTATGGTGAATCACTAAAACAATACAGAAATACACCACGGAAAAAGAAGGAACAGCACGTCAGAAATCAGCTCTGGGTAATTGAAGAATCCATAGACTCTAAATAATTCTGGGAAAATTGGAAAACACTAAACAAACAACAACACGAAGAATTATCTATCCAAAATGGAGATGTATGGGTAAACCACTTCTCCAATCTTTTTGGCTCTATAACAAAGAATAAAGAGCAAAAACATATATATGATCAAATAAAAATCCTATAATCAACTGTTAAAGACTACCAGAACCCACTGGATTCTCCAATTACCTTGAATGAGTTACAGGACAAAATAAAAACCCTCCAACCCAAAAAAGCCTGTGGTGTTGATGGTATCCTTAATGAAATTATCAAATATACAGACAACAAATTCCAATTGGCTATACTAAAACTCTTTAACAGCTCTGGCATCTCTAGCTCTGGCATCTTCCCCAATATTTGGAACCAAGGACTGATCACCCCAATCCACAAAAGTGGAGACAAATTTGACCCCAATAACTACCGTGGAATATGCGTCAACAGTAACCTTGGGAAAATCCTCTGCATTATCATTAACAGCAGACTCGTACATTTCCTCAATGAAAACAATGTACTGAGCAAATGTCAAATTGGCTTTTTACCAAATTACCGTAAAACAGACCATGTATTCACCCTACACACCCTAATTGACAACCAAACAAACCAAAACAAAGGCAAAGTCTTCTCATGCTTTGTTGATTTCAAAAAAGCCTTCGACTCAATTTGGCATGAGGGTCTGCTGTACCAATTGATGGAAAGTGGTGTTGGGGGTAAAACATGCTACATTATAAAGTCCATGTACACAAACAACAAGTGTGAGGTTAAAATTGGCAAAAAACACACACATTTCTTCACACAGGGTCGTGGTGTGAGACAGGGATGCAGCTTAAGCCCCACCCTCTTCAACATATATACCAACGAATTGGCGCGGGCACTAGAACAGTCTGCAGCACCCGGCCTCACCCTACTAGAATCCGAAGTCAAATGTCTACTGTTTGCTGATGATCTGGTGCTTCTGTCACCAACCAAGGAGGGCCTACAGCAGCACCTAGATCTTCTGCACAGATTCTGCCAGACCTGGGCCCTGACAGTAAATCTCAGTAAGACCAAAATAATGGTGTTCCAAAAAAGGTCCAGTCGCCAGGACCACAAATTCCATCTAGACACTGTTGCCCTAGAGCACACAAAAAACTATACATACCTCGGCCTAAACATCAGCACCACAGGTAGCTTCCACAGAGCTGTGAACGATCTGAGAGACAAGGCAAGAAGGGCATTCTATGCCATCAAAAGGAACATAAATGTCAACATACCAATTAGGATCTGGCTAAAAATACTTGAATCAGTCATAGAGCCCATTGCCATTTATGGTTGTGAGGTCTGGGGTCCGCTCACCAACCAAGACTTCACAAAATGGGACAAACACCAAATTGAGACTCTGCATGCAGAATTCTGCAAAAATATCCTCCGTGTACAACGTAGAACACCAAATAATGCATGCAGAGCAGAATTAGGCCGATACCCACTAGTTATCAAAATCCAGAAAAGAGCCGTTAAATTCTACAACCACCTAAAAGGAAGCGATTCCCAAACCTTCCACAACAAAGCCATCACCTACAGAGAGATGAACCTGGAGAAGACAAACACAAACACACCCCACAGAGCCCCAGGACAACAGCACAATTAGACCCAACCAAATCATGAGAAAACAAAAAGATAATTACTTGACACATTGGAAAGAATTAACAAAAAAACAGAGCAAACTAGAATGCTATTTGGCCGTAAACAGAGAGTATACAGTGGCAGAATACCTGACCACTGTGACTGACCCAAACTTAAGGAAAGCTTTGGGGCTGAGTCACTGGCTTACTGGTGCTCTTTCATGCCGTCCCTGGGAGGGGTGCGTCACTTGAGTGGGTTGAGTTACTGACGTGATCTTCCTGTCTGGGTTGGCGCCCCCCCTTGGTTTGTGCTGTGGTGGAGATCTTTGTTGGCTATACTCGGCCTTGTCTCAGGATTATAAGTTGGTGGTTGAAGATATCCCTCCAGTGGTGCGGGGGCTCTGCTTTGGCAAAGTGGGTGGGGTTATATCCTTCCTATTTGGCCCTGTCCGGGGGTATCTTCGGATGGGGCCACAGTGTCTCCTGACCGCTCCTGTCTCAGCCTCCAGTATTTATGCTGCAGTAGTTTGTGTCGGGGGGCTAGGGTCAGTTGGTTATACCTGGAGTACTTCTCCTGTCTTATCCAGTGTCCTGTGTGAATTTAAGTATGCTTTCTCTAATTCTCTCGTTCTCTCTTTCTTTCTCTCTCTCTGACAACCTGAGCCCTAGGACCATACGTCAGGACTACCGGGCATGACGACTCCCTGCTGTCCCCAGTCCGCCTGGCCTTGCTGCTATTCCAGTTTCAACTGTTCTGCCTGCGGTTACGGAACCCCTACCTGTCCCAGACCTGCTGTTTTCAACTCTTAATGATCGGCTATGAAAAGCCAACAGATTTATTCCTGATTATTATTTGACCATGCTTGTCATTTATGAACATTTTGAAAATCTTGGCTCTCTCTAATTTTCTCCTTCTCTCTTTCTTTCTCTCGGAGGACCTGAGCCCTGGGACCGTACGTCGGGACTGCCGGGCGTGGTGGCTCCTTGCTGTCCCCAGTCTGCCTGGCCTTGCTGCTGTTCCGGTTTCAGCTGTTCTGCCTGCGGTTATGGAACCGCCACCTGTCCCAGACCTGTTGTTTTTCAACTCTTAATGATCGGCTATGAAAAGCCAACTGAAAATTATCCATGATTATTATTTGACCATGCTTGTCACTTATGAACATTTTTGAACATCTTGTCATAGTTCTGTTATAATCTCCACCCGGCACAGCCACAAGAGGACTGGCCACCCCTCATAGCCTGGTTCCTCTCTAGGTTTCTTCCTAGGTTTTGGCCTTTCTAGGGAGTTTTTCCTAGCCACCGTGCTTCTTCACCTGCATTCTAACTGTTTGGGGTTTTAGGCTGGGTCTCTGTACAGCACTTCGAGATATTAGCTGATGTATGAAGGGCTATATAAAATAAACTTGATTGATTGATTGATTGACTATGTACAGACTCAGTGAGCATAGCCTTGCTATTGAGAAAGGCCGCAGTTGGCAGACTTGTCTCTCAAGAGAAGACAGGCTATGTGCTCACTGCTCACAAAATGAGGTGGAAACTGAGCTGCACTTCCTAACCTCCTGCCAAATGTATGACCATATTAGAGACACATATTTCCCTCAGATCACACAGACCCACAAAGAATTCGAAAACAAATCCAATTTTGATCAACTCCCATATCTACTGGGTGAAATTCCACAGTGTGCCATCACAGTGTTTTGAGAGAAAGAGATGATATTATTGCTATGGGAAAGCTGAATGGAGAATAAATTACTATGGGAAAACTGAATGGAGAGTAAATTACTATGGAAAACTGAATGGAGAGTAAATTACTATGGAAAACTGAATGGAGAGTAAATTACTATGGGAAAACTGAATGGAGAGTAAATTACTATGGGAAAACTGAATGGAGAGTAAATTACTATGGAAAACTGAATGGAGAGTAAATTACTATGGGAAAACTGAATGGAGAGTAAATTACTATGGGAAACTGAATGGAGAGTAAATTACTATGGGAAAACTGAATGGAGAGTAAATTACTATGGGAAAGCTGAATGGAGAGTAAATTACTATGGGAAAACTGACAACATTCATTGGACAGATGAGTCTATAGGCAACTATAGGCAGTTTGGTGAGTATACAGCTAGGTGTGTATAGGCCAGCATACCGTTAGCAGCATTCTGGAGCAGAGGTGCTGAATGCCCAAGACTGACTCACTGTACAGGACATAATCAAGGGGATGTCATCCCCAACGTGCTGCTTATAGACCCTAAACACGTCCACACACACACACACACACACACACACACACACACACACACACACACACACACACACACACACACACACACACACACACACACACACACACACAATTCACAGCTGTTTTTATCATTTACAGCTGTCTCCCTTCACCTCCATTCACATCTCATGTCCTCTCTCCACCTCTCTGTTCATGGTCTGTCTGATAAACCTACTGTCATCTCTCATAAACCCACTGTCCTCTCTCCACCTCTCTGTTCATGGTCTGTCTGATAAACCTACTGTCATCTCTCATAAACCCACTGTCCTCTCTCCACCTCTCTGTTCATGGTCTGTCTGATAAACCTACTGTCATCTCTCCACCTCTCTGTTCATGGTCTGTCTGATAAACCTACTGTCATTTCTCCACCTCTCTGGTCATGGTCTGTCTGATAAACCTACTGTCATCTCTCATAAATCTACTGTCATCTCTCATAAACCTAATGTCATCTCTCCACCTCTCTGTTCATGGTCTGTTTGATAAACCTACTGTCCTCTCTCATAGAGAGCAGGAAGAAACCTAACGTCATCTCTTGCTCTCTCTCCTTTATTCTCTCTCTCTCTCTCTACCTCTATATATCACTCATTCATTCTCTCCCTCTCTCTAGCTCTATCTCTCTCTGTCTCTTATTCATTCTCTCTCTCTACCTCTATCTCTCTCTCTTTCACTCCTTCATTCTCTCTCTCTACCTCTATCTCTCTCTTTCACTCCTTCCTTCTCTCTCTCTAGCTCTCCTTCATTCTCTCTCTCTCTATCTCGCCTTCATTCTCTCTGTCTCTGGTACAGTAGGTCACTCACCCATAGTGGATCCAGTCCACTGAGGCTGCACAGATTGTCCATCCTGCCTTCTCTTTTCTTCCTCCACCTCCTCCTCCTCCTTTTCTTAAATATTGTTTTCCTCTCAGTAAATCCAGATTGTCCCGGTAAGGAAGTGAATCACTCTTCTCCTCTTTCCCCCCTCCGTTTCTCAAGGTGTTGGTCTTATGTTTGGTGAATCTCTTCTTCTCTCTCTCTTTTTCTGTGTGTCTGGAAAGAAAACTAATTTCCCTCCTGCACTCCTTTTTTCTCCCTAGGATGTGTGTGTTCTTCTCAGCTTTTCTTCCAAGTTCCACTCGGTGAGTCAGGTTTTTCAGACTCTGCTCAGTCTCACACACTCTGTCTCCACTCCGTCTCCACTCAGTCTCTACTCTGTCTCAAACACACTCCAGTGTCTCTCTGAGCTCAGTCTCACAGTGTGGGTCCTGTTTTTGAGTGCTAGCCAGCCAACAACTCTCCCTCCTTGTAGGTGGGTGGAAAGACAACTCTCCTATCTCTCTCTCTCTACCCCTCTCTCTCCTGCTCTCTCTCTCTCTTCCCCTCTCTCTCTTGCTCTCTCTCCTGCTCTCTCTACTGACTCTCGCTTTGTCTCTCTTGCCTCTTTCACTCTCCACTATCTCTGTGATTTCACTAGTTCTCCTGTCTCTTTCTGTTTTCCCCTCCTCTCTTTCCTCCACCTCCCCCCCTCCTTCCCACGTGTACAATGGTCACCTCACCCCAGCTACTTTACTGGTAGAGATGGGAACACCCCCCCTAATCCCTTCCTCCCTCTCTCTACCACCCTAATCCCTTCCTCCCTCTCTCTACCACCCTAATCCCTTCCTCCCTCTCTCTACCACCCTAATCCCTTCCCCCCTCTCTCTATCACCCTAATCCCTTCCTCCCTCTCTCTACCACCCTAATCCCTTCCTCCCTCTCTCTACCACCCTAATCCCTTCCTCCCTCTCTCTACCACCCTAATCCCTTCCTCCCTCTCTCTACCACCCTAATCCCTTCCCCCCTCTCTCTATCACCCTAATCCCTTCCTCCCTCTCTCTACCACCCTAATCCCTTCCTCCCTCTCTCTACCACCCTAATCCCTTCCCCCCTCTCTCTATCACCCTAATCCCTTCCTCCCTCTCTCTACCACCCTAATCCCTTCCTCCCTCTCTCTACCACCCTGATCCCTTCCTCCCTCTCTCTACCACCCTAATCCCTTCCTCCCTCTCTCTACCACCCTGATCCCTTCCTCCCTCTCTCTACCACCCTGATCCCTTCCTCCCTCTCTCTACCACCCTGATCCCTTCCTCCCTCTCTCTACCACCCTAATCCCTTCCTCCCTCTCTCTACCACCCTAATCCCTTCCTCCCTCTCTCTACCACCCTAATCCCTTCCTCCCTCTCTCTACCACCCTGATCCCTTCCTCCCTCTCTCTACCACCCTGATCCCTTCCTCCCTCTCTCTACCACCCTAATCCCTTCCTCCCTCTCTCTACCACCCTGATCCCTTCCTCCCTCTCTCTACCACCCTGATCCCTTCCTCCCTCTCTCTACCACCCTAATCCCTTCCTCCCTCTCTCTACCACCCTAATCCCTTCCTCCCTCTCTCTACCACCCTAATCCCTTCCTCCCTCTCTCTACCACCCTAATCCCTTCCCCCCTCTCTCTACCACCCTAATCCCTTCCCCCTCCCTCTACCACCCTAATCCCTTCCTCCCTCTCTCTACCACCCTAATCCCTTCCTCCCTCTCCCTACCACCCTAATCCTTTCCTCCCTCTCTCTACCACCCTAATCCCTTCCTCCCTCTCTCTACCACCCTAATCTCTTCCTCCCTCTCTCTACCACCCTAATCCCTTCCCCCCTCTCTCTACCACCCTAATCCCTTCCCCCCTCTCTCTACCACCCTAATCCCTTCCTCCCTCTCTCTACCACCCTAATCCCTTCCCCCTCTCTCTACCACCCTAATCCCTTCCTCCCTCTCTCTACCACCCTAATCCCTTCCTCCCTCTCTCTACCACCCTAATCCCCATCCCTCCTTCTCTCTCTCTCTCTCTCTACCACCTGAACCCCTCCTCCCCCCCCCCACCTCCTCCAAACATATAGCTAATGCTTCCATCACCATCCCATCAAAACAAACACACACACACACACACGTG
>NC_074666.1:99467968-99475468 GCF_029448725.1 Salvelinus fontinalis
CTAGAGGCCACCTGAAAATAACATCTACAGTTTTTAACAATCACTTTGTCACTAATTTCAGAACCTTGTGGTCATTTTTCTAAACTCTAGATACAAAACTCAAAACAGTCATCACTTTTAACACAGGCTGTCCAATGTTCAAAACATTGCATTGTGCATTCATTTTCACGATCGTGTGGCGGATTGACGGACCAAAATGCAGCAGTTGGAAAATAAGCCATCTTCTTTTATTAACACCACGAAGATGAACACGACACAAAACTCTATACAAACTAACAAAACAACAAAACGACCGTGAAGCTACAAACGTTGTGCACATACATACAGGCTACAAACGTTCTACATAGACAATTACCCACAACCAATGAGAGCCTATGGCTACCCTAAATAAGGCTCCCAATCAGAGACAACCGAAATCAGCTGTCTCTAATTGGGAACTCATTCAGGTAACCATAGACTCTCCTAGATAACTAACCAACATAGACAACGCTAGACATCTACACTCAACACAAAACCATATACTACACCCCATAACCCCTTTACCATATAAACACCCAACACCAACAAAACATAAACATTCCCCATGTCACACCCTGACCTAACTAAAATAATAAAGAAAACAAAGAATACTAAGGCCAGGGCGTGACATAACCCCCCCCTTGAGGCGCGAACTCCGGGCGCACCATACACAGTCTAGGGGAGGGTCTGGGTGGGCTTCCCTCCACGGTGGCGGCTCCGGCTCTGGTCGCGGTCCCCACGTCACCACAGTACCTAACCACCTCCTAGGCTTCCTCCAAACGACCCCCCTCCACATTAACCCCATTGTATTAAGGGGCAGTTCCGGACTAAGGGACAGCTCCGGACTAAGGTCCAGTACCAGGGTAAGGGGCAGTACCAGGATCAGGGGCAGTACCAGGGTAAGGGGCAGTACCAGGGTAAGGGGCAGCACCAGGGTAAGGGGCAGCACCAGGGTAAGGGGCAGCACCAGGGTAAGGGGCAGCACCAGGGTAAGGGGCAGCTCCGGACTGATGAATGGCAGCTCCGGACTGAGGGACTGCCGCTCCGGACTGAGGGACTGCAGCTCCGGACTGAGGGACGGCCCATGGCTGGCTGACAGATCTGGCTGCTCATGGCTGGCTAACGGATCTGGCTGCTCATGGCTGGCTGACGGATCTGGCTGCTCATGGCTGGCTGACGGATCTGGCTGCTCATGGCTGGCTGACGGATCTGGCTGCTCATGGCTAGCTGACGGATCTGGCTGCTCATGGCTAGCTGACGGATCTGGCTGCTCATGGCTAGCTGACGGATCTGGCTGCTCATGGCTAGCTGACGGATCTGGCTGCTCATGGCTAGCTGACGGATCTGGCTGCTCATGGCTAGCTGACGGATCTGGCTGCTCATGGCTAGCTGACGGATCTGGCTGCTCATGGCTAGCTGACGGATCTGGCTGCTCATGGCTAGCTGACGGATCTGGCTGCTCATAGCTAGCTGACGGATCTGGCTGCTCATGGCTGGCTGACGGATCTGGCTGCTTATGGCTGGCTGACTGATCTGGCTGCTCCTGTCTGGTTGGCGGCTCTGGCAGATCCTGTCTGGTTGGCGGCTCCGGCAGATCCTGTCTGGTTGGCGGCTCTGGCAGATCCTCTCTGACGGACGGCTCTAGCGGCTCCTGTCTGGCTGGCGGCTCTAGCGGCTCCTGTCTGGCGGACGGCTCAGTGGGCTCATGGCAGACGGGCGGCTTTGCAGGCTCATGGCAGACGGGCGGCTTTGCAGGCTCATTGCAGACGGATGGCTCAGATGGCGCTGGGGAGACGGATGGCTCAGATGGCGCTGGGGAGACGGATGGCTCAGATGGCGCTTGGCAGACGGGCAGTTCAGTCATTGCTGTGCAGACGGCAGACTCCTGCCGGCTGAGACGCACTGTAGGCCTGGTGCGTGGTGCCGGGACTGGTGGCACCGGGCTGGGGACACGCATCTCAGGGCTAGTGCGGGGAGCAGGAACAGGGCATACTGGACCCTGGGGACGCACATTAGGCCTAGTGCGTGGGGCCGGAACTGGTGGTACCGGACTGGGGACACGCATCTCAGGGCTAATGCGGGGAGCAGCAACAGGATGCACAGGACTCTGGAGACGCACAAGAGGCTTGGTGCGTGGTGCCGGAATTGGTGATACCGGGCTGGAGACACGCACCATAGGACGAGTGCGTGGAGGAGGAACAGGGCTCTGGAGACACACTGGAAGCCTGTTACGTGGTGTAGGCACTGGTGGCACTGAACTGGGGCGGGGAGGTGGCGCCGGAAATACCGGACCGTGCAGGCGTATTGGCTCCCTTGAGCATTGAGCCTGACCAACCTTACCTGGTTGAATGCTCCCCGTTGCCCGACCAGTGCGGGGAGGTGGAATAACCCGCACCGGGCTATGTAGGCGAACCGGGGACACCATGCGTAAGGCTGGTGCCATGTAAACCGGCCCGAGGAGACGCACTGATGGCCAGATATGTAGGACCGGCTTCATGACATCCGGCTCAATACTCAATCTAGCCCTGCCAGTGCGGGGAGGTGGAATAACCCGCACCGGGCTATGCACACGTACAGGAGACACCGTGCGCTCTACTGCGTAACACGGTGTCTGCCCGTACTCTCGCTCTCCACGGTAATTACAGGGAGTAGGCGCAGGTTTCCTACCTGACTTCGCCACTCTCCCTTTAAGCCCCCCCCAAAGAAATTTTTTGGGTTTTCCCACAGGCTTCCTACCGCTTCGTCGTGCTGCCTCCATTCGCCGGTATCCCTCCTCGCACTGCGCCAGAGAATCCCAGGCGGGCTCCGGCACTCTCCCTGGGTTGATCGCCCACCTGTCGATCTCCTCCCACGTAGTGTAACCCAGATCCTTTGTAGGTTCCTTTTCCTGCCTCCGAGCTAGCTCCTCATATCGCCGCCTCTCTGCTTTCGCTGCCTCCAGCTCAGCTTTGGGGCGGTTATATTCTCCTGGTACCTCCCGGTCTAAAATTTCCTCCCATGTCCATAAATCCTTGTATTGCTCCTGTTGCCGCTGGTCATGCCGCTTGGTCCTATGGTGGGTAATTCTTTCACGATCGTGTGGCGGATTGACGGACCAAAATGCAGCAGTTGGAAAATAAGCCATCTTCTTTTATTAACACCACGAAGATGAACACGACACAAAACTCTATACAAACTAACAAAACAACAAAACGACCGTGAAGCTACAAACGTTGTGCACATACATACAGGCTACAAACGTTCTACATAGACAATTACCCACAACCAATGAGAGCCTATGGCTACCCTAAATAAGGCTCCCAATCAGAGACAACCGAAATCAGCTGTCTCTAATTGGGAACTCATTCAGGTAACCATAGACTCTCCTAGATAACTAACCAACATAGACAACGCTAGACATCTACACTCAACACAAAACCATATACTACACCCCATAACCCCTTTACCATATAAACACCCAACACCAACAAAACATAAACATTCCCCATGTCACACCCTGACCTAACTAAAATAATAAAGAAAACAAAGAATACTAAGGCCAGGGCGTGACATTCATATCTTTAAAGAAACCTTGCACTTGCCGAATCATTGGTTCAAATAACTAATTTATCATGAAATACCATAGGAACATTCATTTAGATCTCCCACACACAAGATACCGATAGTTTCACTGTGTAGTTGTTCGTACAATCATTAAATATTGTAGGTCAAAATATGTGATACATGTTTCATTATGCTACTACAAGTAAATACATCACTGTAAAAGGACTAGTAGAGAGAATACTACAGACACAGTGGAGTCATTGAACAAAATATGACATTTATTGATGAAATACAATAAAATCACAACATAGGTTTCTTTGAATCAAAGCAAAAATAATTAGCTACAAAAAAAGAAAAAACTACTGTAAAACATCAACTGCAGTGTTCCTCACCTGGCTTACTGTAAAACATCAACTGCAGTGTTCCTCACCTGGCTTACTGTAAAACATCAACTGCAGTGTTCTTCACCTGGCTTACTGTAAAACATCAACTGCAGTGTTCCTCTCCTGGCTTACTGTAAAACATCAACTGCAGTGTTCCTCTCCTGGCTTACTGTAAAACATCAACTGCAGTGTTCTTCACCTGGCTTACTGTAAAACATCAACTGCAGTGTTCCTCTCCTGGCTTACTGTAAAACATCAACTGCAGTGTTCCTCTCCTGGCTTACTGTAAAAAGCAAAACAAAAGGTTGATTACTGTACTTCTATATTTCCATCAACCCTGTCTTGTGGATTTGGCCACAGGTTCTCATCCACATCACAATGGATGTTTTCATTGGCCAAACATCTTGGGAAGAATCTTCTGGCGAATCCAGTCCTGACACTGGTCTGCCGTGATGTCATTGCATGCGTCATCCATGGCCTGGAGAAGGGTGGCTTGTTCGTGAGGGCGCCTATCATATACCTTCCACCTCCATGTGGAGAAAAATTCCCTAATCGGGTTCAGAAAAGGAGAGTGTGGGGGTAAGTACAGGGTGGTAAATTGTGGATGCTCAAATGCTCAAATAACAGCTGTTTAAAACAGTGGTGTGCAGAAGGGCATCTCTTACCGCACAACACCGTGAATAAATCAGGCTGTGGAGGGAGGTCCTACCCAGTACTAGATAGGTGTACCTAATAAAGTGGTCGGTGAGTGTACAGTAATGTCAAATCTGAAAACATGGTCTGGAAAAGTGATACATGGGACCATAGAAACAGTGTCTGATAAAGAATGATGATGAAATATTACATCCATAGATAATGTAGTCCAATTGGTTCATCTTCCACGGTAATTGGTGTCAATGGATCTCGTTATCCTGAACTTTCATGATCTAAACATGGAATATTGTTTGTTGTTTTTTCCATAAAACTATGCATTAAGAGTAACGCAACAGTTACTTATCATTTTGAGCAGTTGTATCAATTGATAGTTAGATCATTGTAATGAAATGAATAGAAAGTCATCTCAGATGTAATGTGTGAATTGCATTTTGAAATGGTAATACTTTGATGTTATGTTGTGTCATTTTGAACAGGTGCTTTTAGTTCAATGAACAAATGATCTTAGCTTTATATGTACTGTATCCAAGCAATTGGAAAAAGTGTTTGAGTTTAGAAAAATGTGCATTTTAATCTTCGGTTGTGAGTTTTGTGTCTACAAATGACATCAAGGTTCCCGATATTAGTGCCAAAGTGTCTGTTAAGAACAGAACACTGCCATACAGAACTCTCCTGGTTTTGAACTGATTCTCTAAATGACCTCACAATGAAAGACCATGTTGTGAAATCGTGATGCAATGACTACTTTGCTGCAGAGTAATATTAAAAAATTCCCCCGCCACCACAAGCTAATCTGTTTGTGACAGCAATTAACCACCGGTTGAAGAACAGTGCATTCCTCCTTGTCTAGGTTGTCACGTAGCTCGGAGGAGTGATGGGTGTGGAGTCAGGCGCAGTGAGCAGAGGTTTCGGGGGAAAAAAACATATTTATTTCGGTTGTAATGGTCACGCCAAAAACAACAGGCGAAAAATAAAGACCGACCCAAAACAGGACACCAAACAGTCCGGAAAATACAAAACGTAACCATCCACAAACAAAACAGAGAACAAGCCCGCACAAAAGCAGGCGGCATAAACGGCTTAAATATCCCTGAAACAGGTGAAACCAATACAGACATAACCAACAGAAAAAGAAAAGGGAATCGGTGGCAGGTAGTAGACCGGTGACGACGGCCGCCGAGCGCCGCCCGAACAGGAAGAGGAGCCTCCTTCGGTGGAAGTTGTGACAGAGGTAGAAACATGCAGTAGAGGTCTGAAACAACCGGCAGTCAAATTTAGCAGACGCTTTTATCCAGAGAGACTTACAGTGAATGTATTCCCCTACGTGGATGGGACTGTTGGGGAACCCCAGAATAGATGTCTGAGGGGCTCATTCTATTGTTTTATCATTGATTCATCTAAATTACAAACCTGGCCATTACAGTTTTTCCCAGTCGCTTTGGTGCATTTTTCCACATCATCCCTAACATGTGCAAAATAATAAGTGCATTTCTCAGAACAATTTGTACAAACTGCAATATACAATAGATATGTTTCTAAAGCTAGTCAGTCACTAAAAATCCTTAGTACATCTCTCAAAAGTAAATATTCATGCCAATGATCATGTCAGTGTCATCAGAATGATAAGTCATTGAGTCGTTGTTCACGAACAAGGTCGTCAAAATGTTGAGGCATGTTGTCAGTGTAACTGTGTACTTTGACAGTATTACCTGATGTAAACTTAGGCTACAGTTTGGATGACAGTTACTGTATTGAAAATGCACAAGGCTGCACTTCTATGGCATATATCAATTTCAACAGTACTATTTACATATTACTGTATGTGGGTTATTGATTGAAAGAGACTGGACAACCCAAAGGGCACAAAGGAAAAAAAACTAAATTAGAAAGAAACACAGGAAACCACCCCTAAGGCACAACTTTGCCCGCAGCACTGTTGTGCTGTCTCTACACATCCAGACGTTCCTGTCTGTTGTGCTGTCTCTACACATCCAGACGTTCCTGTCTGTTGTGCTGTCTCTACACATCCAGACATTCCTGTCTGTCGGCCCACATATTCTCATCCACACCGGATATTTTCCCTTCCAATGCAACGTGGAAAGAATCTTTTGGAATGCCTTATCCATCCTCTGCAGGCGTCTACTGTGATGTCCTCACATGCTGCATCCATTGCAGCCAGCAGGGTCATCTGTGTGTGTGGCTGACGATCATACACCTTCCACCTCCATGCTGAAAAGAACTCCTCAATTGGGTTAAGGAATGGTGAATAAGGTGGGAGGAATTCTATGAGCATCCTCGGGTGGGTCACAAACCATTGCCTTATGATGTTTGATCGACGGAAACTCACATTATCACAAATGACCACATACGTTTGGCAAATCCTCTCTAAACAGACCCCTCTCATCAGGGATGAGAGCCCTGTAGAGAGTCTCTAAAAAGTTGAGTAGATGCTGGGTGTTGTATGGCCCTATAAGGGGGATATGGGTTAGGACACCATGCACCGAAATAGCAGCACACATGCTGATATTTCCTCCCCGTTGGCCTGGCAAATCCACAGTAGCTCTGTGACCGATGATATTCCGACCCCGCCTTCTGCATTTGGTCAGGTTGAAGCCAGCCTCATCCACGTATACAAAGTTGTGAGAGGGTTCACTTGATTCCAACTCCATTATACGCTATATCCCAGAACACACAGTTGAATTTGTTTTGGTAAGGAAGAGTGACATAAAATGTACATATATTGCATGTTCCTTCCACAGCAATGGAAATGTGTGCAGTTTATGCTTACTGTACTATGTATCACTATAAAATGTTGTTGTAAAGTAGTTACATAGATATATGTTTTACCTGTACATGCTGGTACCGTAGCTCCTTAACTCTGTCCTCATTCCTTTGGAATGGT